>NC_090892.1:67115602-67143102 GCF_036669925.1 Montipora capricornis | reverse complement strand
ATGAAAAGCGTTCGTTAATACCGTGAGGATTAAGGGTGCCGATTTGGAAGATGAATTTTTGTTCCAGATTCTTGTGGCTTTCCGTCATACCTAGATGTAGGGAAAGGCCGCAGATAGCCATGTGTTTTTTGGAGTGGTTAGGGAGATTAAAATGGCGAGCGACTGGCTTAGATGCATCCTTGTCATTCTTCTCAACATCGCGAAAGTGTTCGCGGAATCGGTCACCTAGTCGTCTACCTCTATCAATTTATAACCTCCGTCAATTCTTTTCATCCGGATCTTAAATATATCTGGGAAATTTCGGAAACTTCATTGGCTTTCCTAGATGTCAAAGTCTCTATTAGTGGCAACGTGTTATGTACCAGTGTGCACTACAAACCTACAGATTCTCACAGTTATTTGTTGTATTCATCGTCAAATCCATCACATGTCAAGAACTCCATTCCTTATTCTCAATTTCTTATACTTCGACGTCTATGTAGTGATGACTCCGATCATTTTCCAGCAAATCAGAGGAGATGTGCCAGTTCTTCGAAAAACGTGGCTATCCTGTCTCTGTGGTCAAAGCGGGCCATCATCGCGCCCAACAATTTGATCGACAGTCATCACTACAAACGTCACAAAAAGATAAGAATGACAGAATCCCATTCACCCTCACTTTCCATCCTCATAATCGCGCAGTCAAAAGTATCATTCTTAATAATTTTAAATTACTCCAAAATGATCCCGAGACTGGTAGAATCTTTTTGCAACCTCCGCTTATTTCATTCAAACGCGACAAAAACGTAGGCAACTTTTCAGTTAGAAGCGTGCTCAAAACTAACGAGCAACCCGGCACTTTCAAATGCGCGCGCTCACGATGCAAAACTTGTCTTTTCATTGTTAACACAAGCAAGATATCGGGACCTAAGCGATCTGTTAAGATCACCGATCGTTTCACACGTACCTCCGCAAATGTCAATTTACTGCATAACCTGTACGTTATGCAATAAATTATACATTGGCGAGACAGGTAGACGACTAGATGACCGATTCCGCGAACACCTTCGCGATGTTGAGAAGAATGACAAGGATGTATCTAAGCCAGTCGCTCGCCATTTTAATCTCCCTAACCACTCCAAAAAACACATGGCTATCTGCGGCCTTTCCCCACATCTAGGTACGACGGAAAGCCGCAAGAATCTGGAACAAAAATTCATCTTCCAAATCGGCACCCTTAATCCTCACGGTATTAACGAACGCTTTTCATTTAACTAATATATTCCTATTTTTCACGTTGCCATGTTACCACCAATAGCGTAGTTCCTACTCTACTATAAAAACTACACGTAACCCATAATTCCTCGATTCGCTCTGACGAAGGGCTAACGCTCGAAACGTCAGCTTTTAGAATCTCTGTACGGTGGCCAATTTACATTATCAACTCCGTTGATAAAGCCAAATTTTTGTAAGCTGTTTCATTATATGGGCGTAACTCCGTCGCAAACAATCGCAAGCACCTTCCGGAGAGCTTCATCACAAACAGTTCGCGTAAATGGGAACACCTCAGTTTACGTTCATCCCTGACCAATCGCCGATAATCGCCGCTGATCGCAAACAAGAAGCCAGAGATAGAAAAATTTCTATCGTTTCGTCTTGTTCGCGACGAGTGGCAATAAAACGAACGGGTTGCTGTTTGAAACTATTAAAACGAAAATCTTATATGAAGGCAAGTCTGTCCTTCGAATTTCCTTTATATCTAATTTAAGGTATTATTTTCCCCCATTCCGCTGCTTTTTTGCTTCATGCGTAGAAGGGTGCTTTCAGTTTCAATCGCAAATAGCTCTAATCAAAGGAACAGCCTTTCCACAGACTTCCAAACGAGCAGTTTTAATTAGTTTAATTATGTACGGTTTATTTCTTAATTTACTTTATTCCGCATTTTCCATACTCCAGTGCATTGCAAGTTTTGGCAACGGTTGTGTGAGAATTGGCTTCAAGGCAAAGCAAACTTTGCTTTGTGAGAACATACGGGAAGCCGTACACTCCAGCATAGACTGCCAGACTGGCAAGTGCAAATTTAGATTTGGCTACTGAAATCAGACCTGATACTAGCCACTAGGCTAGTGAGCTAAAAAGTTAGTCTCGAGCCCTGGAAACCTGTTCCTAAAAATAAGTTTACTCGGGAAAGGGTTGACCCACGGAATTGGTGGAGATAGAAGCTCCTCTTGATGAGATCCTGAGTTAGTTGAGTTTACACTCAGTGTATACTTTTTGATCCTACTTCTCACTCTTATTCCCCAATACACTGACACAGTTTACAAAACGACCGACCCAAATCGGTTTCCATATAAGGTCCTATGATATATGAGATGAGACTGAATGTGTAAATAAGGGCGCAATAAAAGAAATTAAAGTTTAACAATTAAGAATTATTCACCTCAGTGGAGGAAAATTAAAGGTGGATACAATGTCCTTCCCGGCAACCGAAGTGAAACGGAAAGGCAAATTCAATATTGTGAATATTCGGGGCCGATGGCACGCGTGAACATTAGCGCTCAAAACGCCACCGCACGCTGGGGGAACTTGCACTAACTCTGGTGAAACTTTGCTAAACTGATAGCTCTAGTGTGCGGTGGGCTTTAGAGATCCGTCATGCAGAAAAAATTACTTTGACCAGCTTTACTCTTAAAATACGAGTACTAATTAGCAGTGGCACGGCTAATCTGATCATAACGCCCGCGCTCTTAATTGTTAAAATGTGCAAACATCTAGCACATATTATAACAAATGGCCACTCGTGCAAGCCAAATCTTCCTTTGGCCACTTTTGAAAATACCATAATTCTCACAGTTTGTCCTTCCAAATTTTGCATAAGCATTGGAAACAATGCTTATGCAAAATTTGGAAGAATAAGCAAAGAATATTATGGTATCTTCGAAAATGGCCCACTGAAGAACTCGTTTAAAACTAGGATGATCTTTGAAAATGCTATTCAAAGACCTAGTATTGGAGTTGGCTCCTGGTAACTGTTTTGGGTTCTTGGTGTGAATGAATAAAAAATGATAACTTTTTTAATTCCAAACGCACCCTTGATTACACAGCAACACGCTGCTTTAAACTATTCCATAAAACAAACGACCTACCCTCACATTGGCATTTGGCGATAATAATATTTGTTCGATAACAAATATTGGTATCGAATTAGTACATAGTTACGCGAATAGTGCTTTCCGCGCATTCTGATTGGCTGACTCGGAAGTGAATAATTTTGTGCACGAGTGAACATTTCGTCTGAGTGTGTGCGCATGCAAAGCTATCAGCTTTACGATATGAGGCAAATACGCATATGTACTACAAATATTTTCAAATCAAAACTGCTAGTCGCCGCTAGTAGGGTAATTGGCTCCTGGCCTAGGTGATAACTCTGGTGTGCGGCGGGTATCAGTGTTCCGTCTATTAAGATTTCCTTTTTTAACACCATTCTCAATCCCATGGGAAATAGTTTCTCATGCACGGCTTGTGATTAGTTCGGAAGGTCTGGTTTTTCCAGCTTTCGTATTATTACTGTAATTTTAGGAAGTATTAGCCTTGACCAGTTTGAGTTATTCGTTGTAACATATTACAGTCAATTGAAAGTCCTTTTTAGCAAGAATTATTATTGTTATTATTATTATTATTATTATTGTTATTGTTATTGTTATTGTTAATATCATCATCATAATTATTATTATTATTATTATTATTATTATTATAGCAGTGTAAACTTATGTGTGCTAAACTATAGCTAAGACATAGTAGGGCGCTTTTGCGTAACCTAAGGGCCAACGGGAAATAAGAAAATTAAAATAAAAAACTAATTGTAGAAACTAATACATTAAAATGTCTTCTAACTAGATCTTGGAAAAAAAACCCTTCAGATCTATTTGTCTGAGATATCACATTAAAACACTCAGTAAATGCTCTACTAGTGTCTTATCTTATGTCATTATTTTGAAGTGGCGGGCAATGACTTCTTTACTCTTACTTCCCACTAAAATTAACTATGAGAGGGAAATGAGAAGTGCTATTTTCTATTGTAAACCGTGTGAGCCTCAGCCCTACTAATGAAATGGGCCCACAGAAGCACAGAGAAAAGTGGGTGGGGATTGAACATTTCACCCTGGTCAGAGTTTTTCTCTGTCCTTGTGTGGGCCCATTTCCATTGGTGAGCTAACGCTCACCTGGTTTACATGGGTAGAAAATAGCACTTCACATTTCCCTCTGATAGTTAACTCTGTTGAAATATAGTGCTGCACGGCTAACGTTTGCAAAAACGTAACCTTTCCTTCCCAATAAAACCCTAACAGTTCTCGCGAGTCCTCTGGAGTATCCTCCCAGTACAAGTAGGATGATGTTGTGCTGGTCTATGCGGTATCCTTTGAACTGTTGTCTTAGTTCCAGCCGCAATGGGGCATACTTCTCTGTCTTATCCTGGTCTTTCGTAGCTGATATAGATTCGTGGTGTAATCACATTTGTTGAATAGGACTTCTACTTACTGAGCCAGTCAAAACACCCGTTACTCAGCTCGGGGTCACTCCATCTCGAGGCAATCGGCTTCCCTTGCCAACTCTGACTTAGCACGTCCTCCTTCAGCTTTTCTTGCTGAGCTCGCTTCAACTGCTGTTTGGTCTTTGAACCTGGGATCTCATCTCCATCCTCAGTACAGCATGCAGGGTTAGGGTGCACCAAATTTAGCTTTATTCCAAGTTCTTGCCCATTCTTAAAAGCCTCCTTGACAATAGAACAATGTCCTAGCTTTACTGAGCGGTCTTCAAACTGGCGCACCAGCACCATGATTGGATCCTCGTTCTTGAACACCTTTGATCTTAATTGCCTTGTACACTCGGCTTTGACGGATCGTAGACCTCGTCCCTTGCAAGATGACATGCAGCGGGTGCCTTCCTCCTTGCTCTACGACGATCTTGCGCATCTCACAAAGTCAGCAAAGTAAGAAGCTTTCGAGGACTGGCTAATTACAACAGCACATTCATTCCCCGTTTCGCTACCATCAAAGATCATTCCAAACCCTGCACCGCATCGAACGTTGCATGATCCACCTAAAACCCTTCAATGTGACTGAATGGCCCTCTTTTCTTTCCTGTTTGATAAATCACGACAAAGCAGCAAACCATCATTGGTCCGTAATCCACGAATGGAAGTGATTTTTCGTTTACGCTGATGTTAGTGGGGGAGTGTATCACTACAAGAGAAGTTGAGGACACATCTGCACTGGATGAAGAGTTGAAAGCTCTGAAAAAGGCACTCAAAACTGGTCGATTAGAGGAATGCAAGGCTTACGCACCAGCTGAAGGTAAACTAGGTGGGAAAGTAGTCCAAAGATGTACCCGCACTGTACTACCAAGCAAGCTACGATCTCAAGCAATTGCCTTGATCCATGAGGGAGGGACACTTGGGAATTGTCAGGACAAATCAAAATCAGAGAAGCAAAATATGGTTGTCCTGTATGGATAAGGCAGCGGAGAAATTTCTGCAAATCCTGCTATAAGTTTTCAGTTGGTTGCGTGTCCAAATCCACCAAAAGCCATTGAAGCCAAGAGCATTGCCAGAATGCCATTGTTAAGACCTGGTAATAGATCTTTTAGGACCACTCCGAAACTGGACACTCGATTATGGTCACTTGTTGACTTCTACAGCTGTCATTATGAGTATCTGGTCATGACATCAACCACCAGTGAGGAGCGGTTTACTTACAAATAATAGCAGCAGTTTCACTAGCAACCTTTGTGGCTTCCTTCCTACATTGACGTTGACATTTCACAACGGAGGTCTTTAAACTTTTTGTGGACGAATTCCAGCTTACATTAATTTTATTGTAAAGCAGAGATTTCGCGTGTTCCAGGAATTTCAGTTCACTCATTTTCTTTCATAGATATTTTATTCTCAATGCAGACTTTCTCGAAGCTTTTTTGTTTCTATTTTAAAGTAGCCGGGGGAAATCCCCTGCCCCGGCCCTTAATGACAGCCCCGTTGCAAGGGGCACAATTCCATTCTGCTTACAGTATTTCCTGGCATTCATTTGAGCTGAATAGAGGTTTCATTGTGTCACTTCAATGTTAAGGGAAGACCATGGTGGCTAAAATTATCTTCACTTTCTCACTGGTGGTTGATGCCATGATCACGTACTCATAATAACAGCTGTACTAGTTAACAATGGCCATAAATGAAGTGTCCAGTTGGGAGTGGTTTATTTACAAATAACAGCAGCAGTTTCACTAGCAACCTTTGTGGCTTCCTTACGGTGTTGACAAAAGAATCCACCTTATATGAAGGGGTTCCTCTCCACTAACTAACACATTCACTAATTAGCAGGACGTTTGTGGGGAATATCGTGTGTGTGGATGGTGAGTTGAGGGAAAATCATCGACAAAAGTTAGGGTACTCTGTAAGATGAGGGGAAGAAATTCACAAAGCAAACTCTCAACCCCACAATAAGGTTAACAAATGAAACAAACTCTGTGTGAAATTAAAAACCTTAATTTCAGAAACAGCCAGACAGTGCATGTACGATAAACTTAATCAAGGGAGGAGAGATGAAACAAATACTTGATCATGGAAATTATTCGCTCTTAAAAATAGGAATAACAAATGTGAAAAATCTTTACACTAAAATCTTCGTTCTTAAAAAATATATGAAAAAAAAACTAAAGAAATCCCATGGAATATGAAACACAGGTTCCACGAGCAAATCCAAACTATCCCAAAGGTAAAGATAAGCTGACTGCGACACCATTAGGCTCGTAAATGGCTGCGAATCTTCAGGGGTAGAGCGCAACCGAGCAAGGGGGTTTCTAGTCCAGCGCTGGACCTCTACCCGAGCCCCTCGTGCCGAGTCAAGAAAGGAAAAAGAGAAGAACAACAAGCCGCAACTCTGGACAAAAACCAGCACTAAAAACCATGGACAGACTAACACGACCTAAGCTTCCAAGTCGATTAACCAAAAATGGAAAGTAACTCTTACCAAAAACACAACTCATCATGTGTATCATGGAAGTTCTGAAGCAAAATTATAGTTTAAAATAAAGAAAAAAAGGATACCTGGTTACTTACATGGAAGAAAAAGCTGGCAAAAATTTCCCCTTGCTCCAAAATTTTGCGAAGTATCCTGTAAACGTCAGCCTTGCTTGCGACAAAAGAATTCAAATACGCCCAAAAACTGTACACATGGCCTGGGTACGAGATGTGAGAAGGAGTAGATCTGGGAACCAGTATAACAAAACATGGATCGTGGAATGCCCAAAGCAATTTAAAATACTAGTACGAACGAGGAAGCTAAAGAAGGGGCAATGACCCAGAAAAAATGGAAGCATAAGTGAGATTGTGTAGCTTCTGATCCAGGGTGTATTGCGGCAGTAAAATCATTCGTTCTTTTGGATGGAGCCAGGAAAAATGCCGTCAAGCATGTACAAAATCATTCGTTCCTTGGATGAATCCTGGAAAAAAATCCGATCAGGTGTACAGATTAATTAATCGTTCTTTTGGATAGAATCGTGGGGAAAAAAAAAAAACCTATCAGGTGTCAAACCACCTGTTCTCTGGGTGGATCCAGAAAAAAATCCCCTAAATTTTAAAGCTAAAAAACTGAAAAATGACATCGCTCTACGTAATAATCCATAAAAAAACATAAATAAATTCAGAACCTATGGAATCAAAGTAATAATAATGATAATAAACCATCAAAGCTGCCTCTGAGTTAGTATTAAGTTAGTGAGTTAAAAAATAAAATCCAAATTGTATCTGTGTGCATAGTAATGTGAAGTGTGAACACCAAGGCCAACAAAGTGTTCTACTAGCACCAAGGATGTATCCCTGCTGGTAGATACAATATAGGTTGGTTGTTTAATCGTAATACATAAAGCAACAGTTAACCTAGCAACCTTTGTGGCTTTCTTAATTGGTGTTGATAGAAGAATCCTCCTTACAAGAAGGGGTTTCTCTCCACTAACTAAAACATTCACTAATTAGCAGGTAGTTGAGGGGAATATTGTGTGTGTGAATGGTGAGTTGAGGAAAAATCATAGACAAAAGTTAGGGTTAGTCTGTAAAATGAGGGGGAGAAATTTACAAAGCAAACTCTCAACCAAAATAAGGTTAACAAATGAAACAAACTCTGTGTGAAATTAAAAACTTTAATCTCAGAAACAGCCAGATAGTACATGTACGCAAAACTAAATCACGTAGGAGGGATTAATAAATATTTGACCATGAAAATTATTCGGTCTTAAAATGGGAATAATAAAGATGAAACATCTTCACACCAAAATCTTCGTTCTTAAAAAATATACGGAAAAAACTAAAGAAATCCCATGGAATATGAAACACAGGTTCCACGAGGCAAATCCAAAAATCCCAAGGATAAAGACAAGCTGACTGCGACACCATTAGGTTCGTAAATGGCTGCGAATCTTCAGGGGTAGAGCGCAACCGAGCAAGGGGGTTTCTAGTCCAGCGCCGGACCTCTCTAACCAACCCCTCGTGCCAAGTCAAGAAAGGAAAAAAGAGAGGAACAACAAGTCGCAACCCTACTGGAGAAAAACCATCACCAAAACCATGGACCAGTTTTGGTTTCTGAAATTAAGGTTTTTAATTTCACACAGAGTTTGCTTCATTACTTACCTTATTGTGGGGCTGAGAGTTTGCTTTGTGAATTTTCTCCCCCTCTGGCTCATTTTACAAACTAACCCTACTTTTGTTTATGATTTTTCCTTAAACTCACCATCCACACACACAATATTCCCCACAAACTACTTGCTAATTAGTACCATGGTGGCTAAAATTATCTTCTACATTGTCAATTACTTTTCTCACTGGTGGTTGATGTCATGATCACCGAGTGTCCAGTTGGGAGTGGTTTATTTACAAATAATAGCAGCAGTTTCCACTAGCAACTTTTGTGGCTTCCGTAATGGTGTTGACAAAAGATTCCGCCTTACAAGAAGAGGTTCCTCTCCACTAACCAGAACATTCACTAATTAGCAAGTAGTTTGTGGGGAATATTGTGTGTGTGGATGGTGACTTAAGGAAAAATCATAGACAAAAGTTAGGGTTAGTTAGTAAAATGAGCCAGGGGAGAGAAATTCACAAAGCAGGTTCAGCCCCAGTAATTAAGTAAACAAACTCTGTGTGAAATTAAAAACCTTAATTTCAGAAACCAAAACTTGTCCATGGTTTTGGTGATGATTTTTCTCCAGGGTTGCGACTTGTTGTTCTCTCTTTTTTTCCTTTCTTGACTTGGCACGAGGGGGTTGGTTAGAGGTCCGGCGCTGAACTAGAAACCCCCTTGCTCGGTTTGCACTCTACCCCTGAAGATTCGCAGCCATTTACGAGCCTAATGGTCTCGCAGTCAGCTTGTCTTTATCCTTGGGATTTTTGGATTTGCCTCGTGGAACCTGTGTTTCATATTCCATGGGATTTCTTTAGTTTTTTCCATATATTTTTTTAAGAACGAAGATTTTAGTGTAAAGATTTTCATCTTTATTTATTCCCATTTTTAAGAACGAATAATTTTCATGGTCAAATATTTATTAATCCCTCCTACGTGATTTAGTTTTTCGTACATGTACTATCTGGCTGTTTCTGAGATTAAAGTTTTTAATTTCACACAGAGTTTGTTTCATTTGTTAACCTTTTTTGTGGTTGAGAGTTTGCTTTGTAATTTCTCCCCCTCATTTTACAGACTAACCCTAACTTTTGTCTATGATTTTTCCTCAACTCACCATTCACACACACAATATTCCCCCAAAACTACCTGCTAATTAGTGAATGTTTTAAGTAGTAGAGAGAGAACCCCTTCTTGTAAGGAGGATTCTTCTATCAACACCAATTAAGAAAGCCACAAAGGTTACTAGTTAACTGCTGCTTTATGTATTATATTAAACAAAAAACCTATATTGTATGTATCTACCAGCAGGGATACATCCTTGGTGCTAGTAGAACACTTTGTTGGCCTTGGTGTTCACACTTCACTATTACTATGCACACAGATACAATTTGGATTTTATTTTTTTAACTCACTAACTTAATACTAACTCAGAGGCAGCTTTGATGGTTTATTTATCATTATTATTACTTTGATTCCATAGGTTCTGAATTTATTTATGTTTTTTATGGGATTACGTAGAGCGATGTCATTTTTCAGTTTTTTAGCTTTAAAATTTAGGGGATTTTTTTCTGGATCCCCAGAGAACAGGTGGTTTTGACACCTGATAGGTTTTTTTTTTTTCCCCCACGATCTATCCAAAAGAACGATTAATCTGTACACCTGATCGGATTTTTTTTTTTTCCAGGATTCATCCAAGGAACGAATGATTTGTACA
Organism: Montipora capricornis; assembly: GCF_036669925.1. NCBI lineage: Eukaryota > Metazoa > Cnidaria > Anthozoa > Scleractinia > Acroporidae > Montipora > Montipora capricornis. The sequence goes on along the minus strand of NC_090892.1, from coordinate 67,132,746 downwards.
TACTTGACGAGATTTTTTCCTGGCTCCATCCAAAAGAACGAATGATTTTACTGCCGCAATACACCCTGGATCAGAAGCTACACAATCTCACTTATGCTTCCATTTTTTTCTGGGTCATTGCCCCTTTTTTAGCTTCCTCATTTCGTACTAGTATTTTAAATTGCTTTGGGCATTCCACGATCCATGTTTTGTTATACTGGTTCCCAGATCTACTCTTCTCACATCTCGTACCCAGGCCATGTGTACAGTTTGGGTCGTATTTGAATTCTTTTGTCGCAAGCAAGGCTGACGTTTACAGGATACTTAGCAAAATTTTGGAGTGAAGGGAAATTTTTGCCAGCTTTTTTTCTTCCATGTAAGTAACCAGATATTTTTTTTTTCTTTATTTTAAACTATAATTTTGCTTCAGAACTTCCATGATACACATGATGAGTTGTGTTTTTGGTAAGAGTTACTTTCCATTTTTGGTTAATCGACTTGGAAGCTTTTGGTCGTGTTGGTTTGTCTGTCCAGGTTTTTAGTCTTAGGTTTTGTCCAGAGTTGTTGCGGCTTGTTGTTCTTCTCTTTTTCCTTTCTTGACTCGGCACGAGGGGTCGGGTAGAGGTCCAGCGCTGGACTAGAAACCCCCTTGCTCGGTTGCGCTCTACCCCTGAAGATTCGCAGCCATTTACGAGCCTAATGGTGTCACAGTCAGCTTTACCTTTACCCTTGGGATTTTGGATTTAACTCGTCGAACCTGTGTTTCATATTCCATGGGATTTCTTTTTTTTTTTTTCATATATTTTTAAAGAACGAAGATTTTAGTGTAAAGATTTTTCATTTTATTATTCCTATTTTTAAGAACGAATAATTTCCATGGTCAAGTATTTGTTATCTCTCCTCCTTGATTAAGTTTTATCGTACATGCACTATCTGGCTGTTTCTGAAATTAAGGTTTTTAATTTCACACAGAGTTTGTTTCATTTGTTAACCTTATTGTGGGGTTGAGAGTTTGCTTTGTGAATTTCTCCCCCGTGGAGAGGAACCCCTTCATGTAAGGCGGATTCTTTTGTCAACACCATTAAGGAAGCCACAAAGGTTGCGAGTGAAACTGCTGCTATTATTTGTAAATAAACCGCTCCTCACTGGTGGTTGATGCCATGACCAGATACTCATATTATGACAGCTGTAGTCAGTCACAATGACCATAATTTAGTGTAGAAGATAATTGGGAGTGGTCCCAAAAGATGTACAACCAGGTCTTGCCAATGGCCAGGAATTCTGGCAATGCTCTTGGCTTCAATGGCTGGCGGGCCGGGACAAGCAACCAGCTGACACTTAAAGCAGGATTTGCAGAATTGTTCCGCTGCCTTATCCATACAAGGCCACCATGAACTTACTTCTCTGGAACACGCGAAATCTCTGCTTTACATAAAATTAATCATGGAGCTGGCAAATTCGTCCACAAAAGTTTAAAGCCCTCCGTTGTGAAATGTCAACGTCAATGTAGGAAGGAAGCCACAGTTGCTAGTGAAACTGCTGCTTGGACTAGTTGCCCAATTACACACTGGTGTTTGCCTGCAGCTGCTGCGTAAGCCTTGCATTCCTCTAATCGACCAGTTTTGAGTGCCTTTCTCAGAGCTTTCAACTCTTCATCCACTCCAGATGTTTCCTCAACTTCTCTTCAATAGTGATACACTCCCCCACTAACACTGAAAACGATAAAATTTGCACTTTTGTTCGTGGATTAGGACTAAAGGGGGCTGTTTTCCAGTTTTGCGTGACTTTTGTTTTGTGTGGCATTCTTTCCCGCAGCATGTGAGGCAATTGCTATGCACAACAGAATTAGTCAACGGTACATCTTTGGGTTTCTTTACCTAGTTTACCTTCAGCTGGTGCGTAAGTGCATTCCTCTAATCGACCAGTTTTGAGTGCTTCTCAGAGCTTTCAACTCTCTCATCCAGTGCAGATGTGTCCTCAACTTCTCTTGTAGGGCCGTACGTGTGGCCCTGATGGCTGCAAATCGATACTCTTCTGTTCCATGATGATGGTTTGCTGCTTTGTCGTCATTTATCAAAACAGGAAAGAGGGCCATTCAGTCACATCACATGAAGGGTTGTAGGTGGATCATGCAACGTTCGATGCGGGTGCAGGGTTTGGAACGGCTCTTTGATGGTAGCGAAACGGGGAATGAATGTGCTGCTGTAATTAGCCCAGTCCTCGAAAGCTTCTTACTTTGCTGACTCTTACAGGCTCCCTTCTTTCATGCAGAGCAATACCTCTTTCCTCTCTCGGGCCGACTCCTTTCTCAGACAGGATGATGCCCATAAGCACTGTAAACTAAACGGGCATTTGTCAACATTTTAAGGCAAGCCATGCTTCCTCAGGCGTTCCATGGTCTTGCGCAGAGTCGTGTAAATATCTCATGTTGAGCAATTATATCCCATGTTGGTGGAGGTCACTTGCTGAACTTACGCCAAACATTAAAAAAACTGTGTATGTGTATGGCCTTTTTGTGTTACGAGAGTGGTGATCTGGCGTGACCCTTGAGTGCTGAAGTTCCAGCTAAATGTATTTACACTAGCTTGCTAAAAACTTTTGTACCATTCATGTTGTGCAGCAACTCATCTACAGTTGATATTGGGTATGGACCCACTTGCTCGCCTCATGTCGACGCACAAATGAATGTCATCATCCGCCTTTGGAATGTTTACTGTTTGGGTGACCCATGGCGCGAGCCCATTGACTTCTTCTATGATGTCACAGTCCAATAGATCCTGAACTCACGCCGAACTTTTTGAATACGCTCTCCAAAGTGGATATTTTTTGAATCCGCTATGAATCCAGAACCTTGTGGACGCTAAATCTGGAACCGTTGGTTTTTTAGGTTTCCATGGATGGCTGTAGCGCTAACAAGATCGCCTGGACGCTGAATTTTTTCCTTGCGTAACGTGAAATCAATTGCCTCAAGATGGCTGCCGATGGCAATATTATTATTTCTTTATGGCGCATGCTTTGTTACCTCTGTTTCCTTGAGGAGTCCTGAGTACTAGCGTGAATCCGGATACGCTTCGGATGCGTGTACGGGCAAATTCGATTTGAATACGCTACGTTTGGATGGGATATTTTTGTTTTATTTTTTTTCGTTTCTTCTTCTTTCTTTTTTTAGTTTAAGGATTTTCCATTACTGTAAACCTCTCAAATGCGAAAATGAAGTTGTTGTTGTTAAATTCGGAAAGAAAAAGTTGCGGATTCAAAAAATATCCGGATGAGTGTGGACGAGGCCTAAGAAAGGCCGACGATGACAATGGCTATGAGAACGCAACATAACAATAGGTTCAATGAGCAAAATCAATAGTTTTGCACGCGCTGCACGTGCGTTTTTCATTTTGATACATTTCTTTGCCGTTCTTGTCTTGACAACGACGTGAAATGATCAAACTTGAGGTCTTGTGGAGGACGAGAGCACCTGATGATGAATTTTCAATTTTTCCCCAAACACTAGCAACGCATTCATGACAAGTTTAGTTCAGGGATGTTTATGTGCACCTTTCACGCCAAACGACTTGCAATACTCACGAAATTATTACAATAATGCTAAATGATGTTTTTAGATAGCGTTCTCGAAGCCTTACTCGTCTCCCTATTTCAAAGTGGGTGCCATACAATTTGATAAATAAGGGTATTCTAAGGCTTTAGTTTTGTTTATTTCGTGTTTCCATTGCAAAAAAAGGGAAGTATGCATCAGTTTAAACCTCTTTTCTTTTGCCACAAGCTTTCTAGTACTTAGAAGGTAGCGGAAGTTGCGAAGAATAGTTCTACAGAGTTGAAGGTGAAAATCATTCTTCAAATCTAGTGAAAAGTCATGGACGTGGTTTTTTCAATAAAAATTATGAATAAACCTTGATGGTGGAAGAGAATGTTATAAGAATACATAAATTTACCCAGTTCTTGTAATCTAATATCCGAAAATTTGATAGTTCTATTTCTTTGAAGATTGGGTCTCAGTGATTGATTTCGGAACTATTTTGACTGTACGCTTGCAAAGAGACAAAAAGACATGACAAATTCCATAATGGACAGCAGTAAGCTTGACGGTGCGATGGTTCTGTAGGGAGGATAAGGGACAAAGGAAACTGTGCCTGCCTGCATCTTTCTGAAAGACTCAAGTCAGCTAGTTATTATGCTATAAAAAAACTCTGTGCAAGGTGGGGAGGTGGATTCTTCATTCTTTGAATAGAGAAAGGAAAGGAAAAGGAGACTTTATTTAAGGATCTAGTCTTTTAGTGCTGGAGCACTAATAGGGACCACTGGAAACTGAAATCAACAAATTATATTAATTAATTAAGCCCTTGATGCCTGAAGTGGCAAAAACCGGCAGGACGATTTTACACTCGTCAGTGGTGAAACCCTAGGAGTCAATGGGTTAATCACGCCTTGAAAATATCCCCATTAATGCAAATCAAATGTTGGTTTTTTCTTTCTCTGGAGTACCCGTAGAAAACCCTTTAGGATCAGAGTAAGGAACCACTAAGCCCTGCACCGCCAAAACGATGAATTTTCTTAAGAGGGTGCCATCTTAAAGGCCCGACCGTCAACCTGCACATGGCTGTTTTGGACCGTTTCTTTTTGTGGTAGGGAAATTCGGCATTGGGGCTTATCACAGCGATCTGCTTGTATGAATTTCAAGCTTTTGGCTGATTTTTCATATATAAAAATTGTTTCCACTGCATGCAGTGCCTGTCTGGGTGAAAGTGGGCCTTTAGGGAGTGTAGATGAGTCCGTTCTTTTTGTTTACTCAAGTGAAACATTGTGGTTTTTTCTGAGATAAAAAGCACCCGCCAAAAATTCCCTACCGATTTATTTCATTCTCTGCCTTTCGGCCTTTTAAAATCGGAATTTTCACTTCCAGAGGGTACAAAACAGAGCTAATAAGGAGGCTGAGGATAGCAGAAACTGTGGCATCAAAACGGAATGAAATTTTTGAAGGGTCAGGAGTTTTTCCTTTTTTCTTCTTAGATTGAGAAGTTGCTGAAGACTGCTTGCTGAGATGCGGTGTATTTGGTTGCAATAATGCAAGCACAAAGAACGAATAATTCTACTCATTAATAAATTACCAACTGCGTTTCAGTGTTTGAACGTCACTGGGGGCCTGCTATTCCCAGTCCTCACGTTGACCCAGAGCGCGGTTTTGTACCCCCCTCTGTCACCTTGTGGAAGTTGAAAATTCCGAATTTTTGTTAAAAGGCTGACAAAAGGCCAATGAAATAGAAAGTTAGGCATTTGAAGTTTTTTGGTTGTTTGTTATCTAAGAAGACCGTGGATGATGAATGAGATAAAGCTTGAGGTAAAATAAGAAAAAACTGCCATCATATGTACTTTCAAAAGGTTTAAAGAAGAATCAATATTGTCTCAGTGGCTAAAGCGGTATAATATAATAATAATATTCCTGTTTGCCCGCTCATTAGGTACTTCACATGCTTCCTTGGGAAGAGGAATGGTACAACAGCAAAATGTAGTGATTGCGGCAGATGGCAAAAGCTTGATTCGATATCTTGACAAATTAATGCGCTATTTAAATTCAGCTCCCAAGTTCACTTGTTGGTTCCGCAAGTATCAAAGAAGTTTTAAAAAAAATATGCACAAACCTCTACTTCCATTGAAATTGATTCCGGGACAATATTAGTTTTTTGATAACTCTGAATAAAGGATTTTCCTCTCATCTTCTGTTTGCCATGATCTCTGTTAGCGGTATGGTCAGGGATTTTATTACTTTTGGGGGGGGACGTTATTTTTAAAAGTACAACCACACTTTTGAATTAAGGAACACCGTAGCATGTTTGATGTTTCAAACAGTCAGCATCAGACATAGTGAGTATAACGAGTAAAATGTTATAAGATGCATCCGTCCCCCAACATAAATACTCGGTCGTACAGCACCGCATCATGGATCGCGGCAAAGAATAGTCCCAACCCCGAAGGGAGGAAGAGGCTGCACGAGAAACTAAGAGAGTGGCATGAAAGCCCTTTACCGCCTAATAATTACCAACCTGCCAATATTCATCTATAATAATGGTCGCCAAACTGAAAACTATGACAGAACCAAGAAGTGACGTGATTGGACTGACCCCCGGGCCGAAAGGAGAAGCGCGGTAATGGTTGTTTTGCCTGTCTTGCCAAAGGATTCTGCGAGGGTTCTTCGAGGTTTCAACATCAAAGTGAGTCGTCTTCATAAACACTATTCGGACAATTCACTCAGACACTACTTAAAACCCAAAAGACAAGATCGACGAGGGAGGCCTCCAGAGGAATCGTGTATTATAGAAAAAAACAACAGGAGATTATCACACAAAAAAGAAAACGGACACGGTGTCAGACGAGGAAGATATGAATTTTATGTTCGAGTGGCAGCAAGAAATCAATATCTCACGATTGTGAGCGAAGCGGCACGAGTGTGTGAGATATTGTTCTTGCCACGAGAGAACATAAAATTCATAATCTTCGAGCCAACGTGTACTGTATCATTTTTTATTTATTTTGACAACCTAAAATTTGGAATATTTTCCCCCACCTTTTTTTGCCAACCCTCCGCACTCCGCGGCAGCTGCAGCCAGTGGGTTGTGTCAGCGCACGTTTGGAGTTTATTCGCCTGAATAAAGAATTAATCTCTCACACATATGATAACAGTAGTCACGGAGCCTCGCCACTATTGAACCCATTGTGTAAACAACACATGATGTACCAACTGATCAACAGGCGCTGCCTCTTAATGAAAAAAGGCGGGGAAAAAAAGGCGGGAATCGTGACGTCATTGAACGATACGACACTCACAAAGGTGACATACGGAAAATACGCCACTCGGGTCCCGGATGAGTGGCGTATGGAATCTACGAGTGGTTTAATTCCCAGTAAAACACGCTCCTCCACATGATAAAAGATCAAATGCAAAGATTGTGATTGTGTTTACATCGGTCAGACATCGCGCGCGCTAAAAACACGCGTCAAAGAGCACACAAAGGCCATAGAAACATTAGATGGAAACTCTTTGTTGGCCAAACACCACATGTGCTACTATCACCAAACAGACTTGATGAACGTCGAAATTGTTGACAGGTCATCGGCATGGCGACAAAGACTTATTCTTGAGGCTTGGCATTCCTTGCGAGACACGAACGCTATAAAGGAACATATAGCACTTCCAAACGTTTACAATAACATTAAAGAATTGTAGTAATATTTTAGAATGCTCTGGAGACCTTTGTTTTTATTGTCTATTTTATTTTGAAATATTCGTTGAGGTGCGATTTAATATTTATACGCATCGTGTACCATCAGGACGCCGTTAGATTTTTGCATTTTTTTATCCCTGCTGAGGAAGGCAACAGCAGTTGCCGAAACGTCCAACACAATATTTTAGCCGGTGTCAACTTTTTTTTTATTATTATTTTTAACATGCCTGGCTACACACCAAACATTTTAAACTACAATTATAGTTCTTTATAGCCTAAATGTTCGTTACAAGCATGTAAATTCAAACTAACCAACAATATTATAGAAAACACAACTGACATAACGGTAAATAAAAGTTTGAAAGTGTAATGCTAAACTGACATGATCAACTCTTTGTTAATTCGGGTTTCGACTGCTCAAGATGAAAATCCTTGATTTTCCTTGATTTTAGAGAGATAGCATTTATCAATAACTTTGAAACAAGAGACAACAATTTTCCTGACAATTCTTATAGTAATTGCGATGCCCGAAAAAGCCCTCTGGCCAATCGATCGCAGAGTTGCGGATCTTTAGGTCCCAGGACAAACTCAGTGAAACACTCCATTCTCCATTTTCACAAATCCCATAATACACTCCTTTTACCCTTTCCCCCCCCCCCCCCACCCCCCCCCAAATTTGCATTGACATTGTTTTCGATTTCTCTTGGGACATCTTCATCTCCCAGGAGAAATTGCAAACAAGGTTTAATTAAAAATGTGAACTAGAACTAGAGCCAAAGCGCGCATAAAGTCGGTTGGGTTTATATGCATGCGATAGAGGTTATTCTGCGAAGACTTACATGAAAGACGCGAAACGAAAGACCCCTCACCACGGATTCCCCAAATTCCCTCTCTCTGTGTGAAAACCTCAGGTGGTTCTTCCGTAAAAATATTGCAGTCCATCCCAGGGGTTTTGGGGAAGAAGGGAACATGGCTAATTTTACATCGGGGAACAATGGCAAGAAACAAGGCCCCCCCGGCATCCCCCCCCCCCCCCCCCCCCCCCCCCACCTTGCCTGGAAGGGACGCCATTCTGCTGAAGCGTGCGAAAGAAAAGTTACGTGTGCAACAAGCGGGTTTTGAAATGATTGGTGTTGTCGTAAAAACACCGCGCGCGCTAGTTGTTTCCACACAGTTTTCAATTACATCTGTTACGTGATAATTTTCGAGCAAAAATCTTTCCTTTCAATCTACCCATTGGACCACACCGACCTCATTCGCAAATGAATCGTCCTCCTGCTCTGGGATTGGGCAGCATAAGAGGCTTGAAAGAAACTAAAGATATTGAACCTTCTCAACAAAATGAAGGAGTTCTTCCTCAAATAAAACGGAGAACTGAGAAAAAGAAGGAATCGTTTTCTTCAAAGAAAAATGGGGTAAGCAACAACGAAACAAAACGTAACTGTCACCAAGCGATCTGGACTATGCCGTTCAAGGACGGACGAGCGTTAATCCTTGTGAAAACAAATCCACTCGGGTTTATGCGTTAGTCAACTCCTAGCAGTCCCGAGAAACACCTGTAAGGAATTTTAAGCGCTAGGATTTTCCCTGTCACCTGCCTTGTTCGTATTTCATTGAATTTAATTTTTGTTATTTCTTTCATCGTTGTGATTTTTAACAGTCTCTTGAGACAGCCACAGTTGAGGAAGAACTGCTCATTTCACCAACTCATGAAAAGGATGCGGACATGGTCAGATACCGAGCAGTCACAAATGAACCTGAACCGGAAATATGGCAAAAGGTAGCGTGTGTCTGGGACCAATGCCAAACAAGACCCAATCAATTTCATCAGTACGAGTCTGACCGACAATTTCCGGCCATTTCGACCTCCATTCCTAGGTAGGATTTCAATTATTAAAGAGGGTTTAAAATGATTAGGTGCTCGGAAGCCCATTCCATACTATACTGTCCCGAAATTGGAGAAAAAAAAGTTCTTTTAAAAATTTCTTCTCATATACATTGAATATTTAGAGTTTTAAATGTCTTCAATTTTATTTTTTAACATGCGTAACAACGTGCAGACCCATTAATTAAATAGAAAAATATTCTGGGTTGTGATATGATTTGATTGTTACAGCTCGAAATGTAATCAAATTGATAGGAAAATAACACCATGAACTCAACAGGTCTAAGTGATTATGAATTCGGTGTGGGTAATTATGAATTCGGTGTGAGTGATTATGAATTCGGTGTGAGTGATTCGAATTCGATGTTTATCACTTATCATTTTATCATTTATTTAAATAATTTAAATTTGACAAATTAGAAAAATACACATATATTCAACCCGCATGTAGCAACGCTAATCGGGGCGGGTTGTATAACTTATAATAAAATTCAGCAAAATATATTATCGTTAAAATCAGGCAAGTAAATAAATAAATAGAATAAATAGGTATACAGATATATTCACAAATAGCTACGATTTACATGAGAAGAGCAAGAACCTATAATAAGACATAGAACATAAGGAATAAATAATAATAGCGACTAGAGTACAGTTTGATTAATGATAATTAGTAATTTTAAACATTAACGTAGAGACATCAACATAATCATCCTCATTACCAAGTACCGCAAGTAAAAATTTATGAATCTTATTTTTGAAAGGTTTTTTCCCAAGTTTACGCAGGTCAGGCTTCAGGCAATTCCACAACTTATCTCCGAAAATGGAAAACGAATTAAGTTGAATTCTCAGTCTTGATTTATTAACATACAAATTACCAGCATCAGAAAATCTAATGTGAGTGATTTGAATTTGGTGTGAGTGATTTGAATACGGTATGAGTTATTTATATTCGGTGTGCACTTCTGAGCCACCGTATAGACGGTAGTGAGTTACGCCTTCACATTTATGAAGTTTTTCTCTTCTGATTAGATTCAGGAACGAGGAGGATGACGAATCAGAAAAAAAGAGCAAACGACTGGAGGAACCAGCGAAGATAGTAATTCCGACAATGACAGAAGGGACACAAATAAGATTGTATGTTCTTTCTCTTTAATTATCATTACTGTAACTTATTCCGAAAATATAGGAGGTTTTCACGTGACGTCATCGGCCCCATGTTGGTGGACGAAAGCAAAAGATCTCTCATTGGCTCCTTGTTTTGTTCGTCCACCAGAAGTCGTACATTTCTCTATTGTTATTGGTGTCTTTAGAGGTTGGTTGAAAACGTCCTATAGCCTACGCAGCTGGCGGTATTGTTGGGGCGAGAGGCAAATTAACAAACGGCGAAGACGCACGGAGAATGGGGAGAGGCGTTGTGAAATATTTCACAGCACTCCTCCCCATTCTCCGCGCCAACAATACTGCCAGCTACGTAGGCTAATAGGGACTTTAAGATCTACGACGACGACGGTCGGCGAAAAGGTCACCTTAAAATAACCTGGCTCTATCATAAGTCTTTCGCGATTGTTCAGTCTCGTTCACGTTCTACAATATGGCGAAGTATCCTAAAAATAAAATGGTACGAGCTGTTTTAGCCTGCGTGGGAGTCATGCGAGGGCATGGGGCGAGAGCAAAAATCTGAAATACCAAGTGAGCTTTCGCGCGAAAACATGATATCTTCACACGTGAAAAGATCGCTGTTGCTATGGTTACATTGGAAAATCGCGCCTTTACTAGAAAGGGGCACAAAACGATTATCCCCAAAATATAAAACTACTTTTAAATGCCTCATCGATGATAAAAGAGCAATCGAACGCACTTAATACTTATAGCGCACAATCTACATGTATATATGATCATATGCGCGTAAAATTAATATAATAAAATAATAAATATAATATATACAATATCAACATAATTGTCTATACAAATGTTACAGTGCGACACGCCTTACCGTGGCCACCCGACAAACTTTGACATTTGACAACTACGTGTAAGTACGTCAACTCAAACAACCCATTCAACGGTGTTCAACTTACAACCGTGCAAACTTTGCAAGGAGGGGTGGCTGTCAATCAAATTTTCACACCCTGATTGGCGTATTAGTTTTAAAAAACTTTGTTAGGTGGCCACGTTAAGGCGCGTCGCACTGTAAAAGGACTGATACAATCAGCAACTATAAAATATAATGTACAAGGAAATAATTGATGTTAAAATAAACAGATAAATCAAGTTAATGTTTATGTGCAATTTAAACCGGCAAAGCAATAATCAAGTCCTTGATTATCGCTGGTTTTATCAAGTTTTTGTTGTCGTAAATATATTTTAAGTTTTACAAGTATTGCGTGCTGTAGTCTCCAGGATTTTGATGTATCTACTAATTCGAAATGTCTTAATCTCTCATATCAGCACCAGGCCGACTCCTGGCTACGGAGGGTATGTTTCACGATATCCAGTGGAGCCCAGAGCTCCTCAGGGATCGTGGGATGAGGTGTTTGTAAACTTCTCCAAGCTAACTTACAGGTAAATTATAATCATTGTTTGTTAGTGTTCCACAAGTTTGGGTCCTGCTATCTGTAATATCATTCTTCCTTAACGGAGTGTATTCAGTAATGGTTGATTTATCCATTAGATATACATGTCAAACTTGCAGCCAAAAACTCGATTGCGCGAAGATTAAGAAAAAAGAAAAAAAGACTTTTTCACACGTATACACATATAGTAAAATGTTGTTATCTCCTGCTGACATAACAAATTAAAAACCTTTCTAAGATCTGTTTTTCAAATGGATGTGACAAACGCTCTCGACGACCTTGGCGAATGCAGTCAGGGGAGGCTACTAAGCTGGGAGCACGGAGGCAGTGCTTTGGTGTTGTAAATATTTCTTCTATTTTTTTTTTGTATTTTATTAATTTTTAATTGACTTGAATTTACTTACAAAAATACGATTAAATTCAATTAAAGGCTGACTTAAAATTACTTACAAAAATACAATCAAATACAAATTGAAATACAATATAAAGGCTGTGCATAACGAGTAAACTACGTGGGTTTTTCTTAAGTATATTATGTACTAGTAACAATAATCTAGAGTAGAAATTTGTATGGATAGGAAAAATAACTAGAGTGAAGAAAATTACACTAACTTTATAGTGGAGGACTTCACCCTTACTGCTTTTTACGCAGTTTACATCAATAGACCCTATTCGTATTCCCAGTATTGGACTGGAACTAGCTTGCAATGGAGGCTAATGCGGGGGAATATATTAAAAAGTATTTGCATTTGAAAAGATTTCCCCGCATTAGCCTCCATTGCAAGCTAGTTCCAGTCCAATACTGAGAATACGAATATGGTCTATTAGGGAAACGAATCATGCCTCCGCCTAGAACAAGGCCATCCCACAATACCGGGTACCTAGTTCCCTAATATTTTGGAACCGTGAGCGGTAGCATGGGCTATAAACAAATACTATTTAATGGTCCTTATCCGAGAAGACTTGAAAATCTCAATATTCACAGATGGCACTTTCTCCTCAGTTATTTAAGGCCTCAACTCTTTGAACGCTTAATCTCTCTATTTTCTCTTGCAGGGCCTATCCACCGTACGAATATACTGCTAAGGAGTTTTCTCACAAGGGTCCCCTGAGTAGGCTTGTCACCACCAGCCATCCCTCCAACCCATTTAACAAAGTAGACCAATGGAATTCGCGGCCTAAAAAATTGTGGAGAAGACGCAATCATTTGAAATTTGTAATACAACAGTCATCTATCAAAACATAATTACGTAACAGTTTACTCCAAAATAAGTTCTTTTTTTCCTTGATAGCGTTAGTTTCGTTATTTGAATCATTGTTTGCTAGAAAATTTGTTCATTTTACATTGACTGGCACCGTGTTGAAAAGAAGACACTCTGTCAAACAAAGATTAATAGCTTATATTAATAGAAGAAAATCGCTTTCATGTTTTGTAAAGAAAATGAGAAACATAAGGGGTGCTGTATGTAATAACGGTGTTGTTTTACAGCATTCACAACCAAAAAAAATGAGCTGCATTGTATAGTTCTAGCCATCAGAATGCTCCTAGACAACTGCCAATAAAGAAATGAACTCAGTTGGGAATGACATTGTCATTCTATGATTAACAAGCTTTTTACATTATTGTTCCGCTATAAGGCAACAAAGCGGCGTGTGTGCTCTCATTCTATTGCAAAGGAAAGTCTGGTTTTATCTAAGCAAATAAAACTCGATCTTTTTTTCACAGTTGCGACTGTATAAACACCACAGATCCAAGAAAAATTGGTTTTACTGAAGCAGAGTGTTTATTGCAGTGATTTTCTTCTCTGTCGCGCGATCTCTTGTTGCATGTAAGTTTCCATGAAAGATACTTCAAACGGCACCGAACAAGTTTTGGAAAAACTTCTATTTTCTCAACCGTTCCACCCAAAATGATCTGTTTCTTCCAACTCTCTATCGTGCGTTTACATCAAGTAAAGACAATTGAAAGTGCTATTGAAGCTTTCAAGATCGCGTATGTTGCCAGCATTAGAATGAACAACTTGCTTGTGATGATAACGGTGTTGAAAAAAACCCATTTACACAATCCATCCAACGTGTTGCTCACTAATCTGGCAACAACCGATTTGGAGTGGGCAGTTTTGTTCCCACCTACTTGGTCGCACCGCTCCGCTTGCAAGTACAAAAATGGCACCAGTTTTAAGTGTGGTTTCATTGATAACTCTTCGATTGACTATCAGCACTGGTGCTTTGCAACCGATACCGCACTGTAGTTCCCGTAAATTGTGGTGTTCCTGTGGATCTTCAGCGGCATCTCGTCCATTCGTCTATCTGTCCACTCGAAAAGCTTTATTTATTACATGATACTTTTACTTGCAACTTAATTGTCTGACGGGGACGACCTTCGCTTACGCGAAGCTTTTGCACCTGGTTAAGTGACATCGATGCAGGGTTGAAACGAACGTTCAACTTGCAAACCTCGCCTAACACTCCACTCAGGCTTCCTTGCGCGCTCAATATTCCCAAGCTTCACTGGCCAACCAACTGAACGCCAAGTATGGTTCATCCTCTTGCTCTACCTGCTGTTTTTGATGATTATTTTTTACGCACCATAACTCGATCTTAGTATTATGACGGCCGTAGTGAAACGACGCCATAACCAGTTCGAGGCAGCATTCAATATCGCACTCACAATCCGTTAGCTAATCCTGTGTTCTATTGTTTGAAGATGAGAAGCGTTCGCAAGGCCATATGGTAACTGTTCGCATAATAGGAGAATCTTCGTTTACATTTTTCCTCATTAACATAGGGCTATCGTTTCTAATCAGTCAGCCGAGAAAAAAGTACTGAATATTGAAAATGCACTTCGAAAGCTATCTCTGAAAATTTGAACAACATATGCCAGACAATCTCTGAGCAATGATGCGTTAAAAATTCGGTGATGATCTCATACTTTCTATATGACATAGAAAGTATGGGATCATCAATACCTTTGTCACCCAAGAATTCACAAGTTTTTGATGGCTAATATTTAGCTAAAAGACTTTAAGTTGGAGATTTAACTACGTTTAACAAATTCTGTCACCTTTTGAAGTCAAATAGCATGCTGCCTTCCGTGCGCAAACTCGAGAGTGTGTTAATGAAACAAAATGATGACACAATGACATTTCAAAATCCCGACGATTTCTCAGAAAAACGAAGATTTCCCTTGAAAGTCAGTTTCCATTTGTCGGTGATTTGCTTCCAGAATTTGCGAGAACGCCTTTCAAGAGAGAAGCGCTGATGCAAGATAGACAGACGAAAAAACAAAATAACCATAAATCTCCTTCCAGCCCAGTTGTTTATCTCCTCTGGGCTTGTCACGGCCCATTTGTGACGATATTCATATCCTGCCGGATTATCAATGGACAACCCTGTCTGATGAATTTCATTTAGAAGACCTCCAAGGTTTTCCCTTCAATTGGGCTGCCTTTAGAACCATCCAACGACTAACAAATGACCATGCTCGGGAAGAAACCTATCGAAACACGACGGGCTGTTGAAAAAGTGTAACACCATAAAAGAGTCAACCTTCAACTAAAGCTCTCCTCCATCAAAATTTTACCACACACAGCGGGGCGATGAATTCTACCGAGCATCTTTAAAATGATCTGGCAGTTGCAGTTCACTGAAGCAGATAAACTCTTGACGCTACTAACGTAAGATCTTCACGTGTCTCCAACGTAAGCGATGCCAAAATAGTCGTGTCCTTCGGTATTGAAACATTTGTACGAGCATAGAAGGCCGCGAACAGGAATGATCCCTGGCCTTGTCTTTGTGCGGAGAACCTGAAATTATGAAGCGTAAACTGGTAAGACTAAAGCAGTTTATAACACTCAACTAATTATTTTGGTCAATCAACCATAAAAAATACAGCCTCGGATAGCTGACAGTTTTGTCCAAGCGAGAAAAGGAGCAGCGAAGATTGGGGAATCATTCCCCCGCCCTAATCCTCTCGCGGCTTCGCCGCTCGGACAAAACCCGCCAGCTACGCAGGCGACAGACTAGCTAAGAATAAGAGGCGAAGTTTAAAAATACTTTTTAAACATTCTAAAGCACTCAAAATTCAATTAAAATCCTTCCCTAAAAAATTGACTCAAGAACACGTTTTAAATTCGGCTTTCAAGAGAGGAATCGTGTTAAACATTAGGAAACTCAATACACGTTTGCGGTTGTCCATCAGAAGTTTGTTGAATAGCAAATAAAGAGACCACGTGGGGCCTTAAAACTACCGTCTTCAGTTTACAATGTATTCCAAGCTCTCAATGATCTACGTCATCCTCAAAGACTACAAAAACATTCCACAGTACAATATTATAAGTAAAATAGGAGTCTCCAAAAGAGACTGAACGATCTAGACCAACTCATTTCTAGCGGTAGCGGTGCCGACAGCCATCGAGCAAACCGCTTAGAAGCTGAACATAACCAGTTGAAACAGGAACTTTGTCTCATCTATGAAAACAGAGGAAAGGGCTCAATTGTTCGCTCTAAAACAAGATGGATTGAGCAGGGTGAGAAACCGACTAAATATTTCTTCAACCTAGAGAAACGAAATTACAATCATAAAACAATAAAGGAGTTGAAGCATCCGGAGGGTAAGTCAGTGACCAAAGAAAAAGAAATACTTGGGAAAATTGAGATATTTTATAAAGAGCTCTATACTTCTACCACTAGCTTTGAAAATGCGCAATTCATAAGTTTTACTGAAAACTTAGAATTACCTAGACTCGAAGATTCGGTGAGTAGCAAGTTAGAAGGAGATATCACTCTCAAGGAGTGTAAAGACATTTTATCCTCATTCAACAGAGGTAAATCACCAGGCGAGGATGGATTTACTTGGGAATTTTACAACTGCTTTTTTGATTTATTGGGTAAGGATCTGGTTGACAGTTTCAACGCTTCGTACAGAGTGGGTGAAATGGCACCCTCTCAACGGAGAGGCGCAATTACACTTATACCCAAAGAGGACTCCGACCTCTCCTCACTTGCTAATTGGCGCCCAATAACGCTATTAAACGTAGACTACAAAATTGCATCAAAAGCTATTACCAAGAGACCGGAGAAAGTCTTCACCCTACTAATTAACCCTGACCAAACAGGTTTCATAAAAGGTAGATACATCGGTCAAAACATCAGGCTAATTAATGACATTCTTGAACGAAAAAAGCTCCGCAACATTCCAGGTATACTTTTACAGCTGGTTTTTCGAAAGGCTTTCGACACAATTGAATGGAAATTTATACAAAGAACCATTGAGCATCTTAATTTTGGTGAAAGCATTCAACGCTGGATTTCCGTATTTTATGTTAACACAGAGAAAGCAGTACTAAACAATGGTTTGTGCACAAATTATTTTCGCTTGTCAAGAGGAGTGAGACAAGGCTGTCCTCTGTCTCCGTGTCTATTCATCTTGGCCGCGGAATTACTAGCGTGCAAAATCAGGCAAGATAAAGAAAT
>NC_090892.1:67100602-67108102 GCF_036669925.1 Montipora capricornis | reverse complement strand
AACAAAATTAAAAAACAAGAATATTTCTGAAAATGTACTCGAAAATTCGAACGGTGCGAAATTAATCCGACTTTTAATAAGGACTTATCTTTACGATAAAAAGCAGCAACAAAAATGTTCACAGCTGAAATTCGAAATTGTCACCTGTTTCAGGAAGGAAAATTCTTCGGGAAGGTCTGTCAAAACGTTGTTCTTCAAATCAACAGCTTTTAAAGAGGTTATCTTTCCTATCAATGAAGGGACATTTTTTAATTCCTTGTTACATAGACTTAATGATTTGGGTTTTCCCTTCGTCGCGTTCAGCAAAATTCTGTCTGCCATTTTGTATCTATGCGGGAAATGATCGTGGGCTCGTGTTTACTCGCTCCAGGCTCCTGTGATGGCAAAATGTTCAACTCGTTGTTGTTGTGAAGATGAGTGGAGTTTCGTTTGTTTCCGAGACAGAACTTGGCGAAATTCGCCAAAGAAAACAACAAGAATGGGAAAAAGTGAGAAAGGAAGATGACCCACTTGGTAAGGGTATATATTTTTAGGTTTGTGGTCTTGGATTCTGGATATAAGTTTATTTAGAACAACAGGTTAATATAAATTCAAGATTAGTCTGTTTAATACAACTACGTAGCTACAACTACTAAGTTTTAATTAACTTCATTTTTGTGGGTAGTAATAAATTCCCATCTGACATGCACATGTGACAAGTTCCCGTTGAATCGACACTTCTTGCACTGCACTTTTTGCAGGATCTACTTGCATTACACTGAAGATTGCAAAGAGACTAGGGCATCCTGTACCTTAATTTAAAGAAGCAAAACCTCAGAGGCAGATCATCTTTACGCCAGATGTTTTCGTTCTTCAGCTTATGACTGAAAAGTTGAACTTGCCCTTGTGCTTTCCCCGGATAGTTTTTTTTCCTTCCCCTGGGGGTTGGGGAAAAGGAGACCTCAGAAGACACTGTTATGTACAGTATATGTGAAATATTAGCACCCAACTACAAGGTGGTGTTCCATGCACCAGGAAAGTCATTGTTCCCTTTAAACCAATCCTTGTTTGAAAAGCCTAGTGCTTGAGACAAGAAAATAATCATACAAGGTGGTCAGTGGGTGTTCAGTTGGTAGCCTCGCAGCTCCTACAAGGTCTCACCTGATTGGAGACGACCCTTGAGGTTTAATAAAAGAACAAATAACAGAAACAATGGCACTTTTGTTTTAGACCTAGGGTAACAGAAACAATGGCCCTTTTGTTTTAGGCCTAGGGTCTATTGTTTCTGTTATTTGTACTTTTGTTAAACCTCAAGGGTGGTCTCCAATCAGGTGAGACCTTGTAAGAGCTGCGAGGTGACCCTGTTCAGTTGCTTAATTTTTGCAGATTATGGACAGTAAAACCCTGACTGAAATAATGTAATGCAAACAGGAAAAATAGTTATTATGAGAGTGGCATCTAAAATCATTATTTGGAAAGGAACCTATGTCCTTAAAAAAAGGAATTGATTGAGTCTTGATGATTAAAATTCATTTGTATCAGAGTGTCCTGAACAAGTCCTTGATAACAAGACTCTTTATGAAAGGCTGCAAGAACAGAAACAGAAAAAGCAAGATGAATGGGATGAACAACATCAGCTGAGTATGTACATGTAGAGTGTGTAACAACTTTTTATACTAGCTCGATTGTACAAGGAGGCATCGACGTACATTCAGCTCAAAGGGCTGATTCTAATAGGACTGTATGACCATAAGGTTCTGATGGTTCAATATCCATCATTTCACATAAACGGCAATTACAATTTTAAAACACTATGTGCAGGAAAATGAAGCAAAGGTACAAATCATGCCACATGGCAAAGACAACCCACCATTCCATTGGTTCTAACAAAACACTTGTCACGCAGTACGTGGCAAGAGATAGATAGATATTAGGTAGCTTGCCATATAGATGGATAGATAAATGGGTGGCAGGGGAGGTTGATAGGTAGGTAGGTGAAGGTAGATAGGTAAGTGGGTGGATGAGTGACTAGGAAGAGAGGTAGACATTGGCAGTTTTTATATCAACTGTCTATTGGTGAATAATTCACAATAAATGTGTACAAAATAATATATACGATTAAGAAATAGGAAATGTATTTTTGGATGTAATAATTTCTTTCTAGTATATGCATGTGTCATAATATATTGATAAATATTTATGAAATAATAATGATGGTAATATTAAATAATCACTTCATTTGCATGCACCAAGATTATATAGCTGGACAAGGGGGACTGCATAGGATAGAATATTAAAAAAATTGATTCTGGTTGCTTTTTGATGATTAGGAAGACTGAAGTGAAGATATGATCCTCGCAGTTATGACTGCAATTTTTGCAATTGCGTAAAGAAGCCTGACAAATTCAGGACTTCAACGGGGTTTGAACCCGTGACCCCTTGATACCAGGGCGACGCTCTAAACAACTGAGCTATGAATCCACTGACGTTGGGAGCTGGTCATTTGTGGGTTCCAATGTTCCCGTGAGGAATGAACGATGAAATGACATATGAAATGGATCATATGTGAACTGCTGATATGAAATCAAGTGAAGATATGATCCTCGCAGTTATAAATGCAATTTTTGCAATTGCGTAAAGAAGCCTGAAAAATTCAGGACTTCAACAGGGGTTTGAACCCGTGACATCGCGATACCTGTGCGACGAGACTGCGAGGATTATATCTTCACTTGATTTCATGTCCGCAGTTCATATATGATCCATTTCATGTATCATTTCATTGTTCATTCATTCCTCATGGGAACATTGGAACCCACAAATGACGAGCTCCCAACATCAGTGGCAGTTTTTATATCAACTGTCCATAGGTGAATGTCCATAGCTCAGTTGGTTAGAGCATCGCACTGGTATTGGCAGGTCACGGGTTCAAACCCCGTTGAAGTCCTGAATTTTTCAGGCTTCTTTACGCAATTGCAAAAATTGCATTCATAACTGCGAGGATCATATCTTCACTTGATTTCATATCCGCAGTTCATATATGATCCATTTCATAGGAAGACTTAGTCAAAATAACCTCTCTGAGACGAGCAGAGAACCAGTAAACTCAAAGTATGTAAAATATCACGATCACAATATCATGCTAAACCGGAGATGCAAACCTGGAGAAGGCAAAATTATATGAGTGGATAAGATTATATTCAGTCTATTAAATTTACTTATTGCCCAATATGGTCCTTAGAAATTTGTGTTGGAAAAAATAATAAACATTTTGCATGAAATGACACTATCACTAAGACCTAAGAGCCTTACCTCACCTGTCAATAATGAATTTATCTCTTGAGCATTATTGATGGAAGAAAAGCAAAGCAAGGTATTTTCACCATGGGTGCTGCAAAGGCCTGGCTTCAAACCAACTACCCAGGTGACCAATGCTCAATCACCTGAATTTAATTCAAGCTCGGGAGGTGGAAGGTTGTGGGTTCAACTCCAGCCAAACCAAGACTCTGGGTCAATCTTAAAATAACTGAAGAGAAAGTGAACCTGTTATGCCCGGAGGGGGCCCCCACTGACGAGTAAAATCATCTGCCGGCGTTAGACAGTGTAAAGTCTATAAGAGGTCATATTGGAAGTAATAGAGGATTTAAGTTAAGTAATCTATGATATCTGAAATTATTAGACCTTTTATCGTTTTGGGTAAGAACTATACAATTTATGAGGCAGGGTCTCACAGCCCTTATTCAATTCAATTTTTCAAACCTTAAGTGCATTAACTTATTAATTAAGTGCATGGAGTTCCTGGTTTCTGGTCTGGCCTTGGGAGGGTAGCCAAAGCCCTGTTTGTTGCTTGGTCTTACAGTTGCTGTTGGTTATTTCTTGCATGGTCTGACAATTGCTAGGATGTTTTGTTTTCAACGTGATAGGTAGTTTACAGGGTTCAAACTGATGCAACTAAATCCCAAAGGGTGCCATGATATTTTGCTTAGTTTAAAGAAGTCACGCTTAGTACTTAAATATCACGTTCACTGATGATCTTAAGCCTAGTTTTCATATGTCGGGAAAATCCCAGACGATCTGGGATTTCGCAGTTTCCCGACCATCCCAGATTTTACCAACATGTCGGAAAATCACCAGACTCTTGTTCCAGGTTCTTCCGATAGTGACTTTAGCGGGAAATGGAAAATGCGCCAAAAATTGAGACTTCCAATTTAGAGGATTGGTAACATGCTAAAGCCATCGCCGACGTCTCCGACGATACAAATTTGAGTTTTCATATGTCGGGAATGATCGCTGACGATTGCATAAATCTGGGACATGTCGGGAAAATAGAAATGCATCATATTTTCCTGATTTGTCCCAGACCATCCCAGATTATCGGGGATGTCTATGATTTATAGTTTTCATTAGTTGGCAATATCTGGGAAGGTCGCGAAACTGCAAAATCCCCGATCGTCTGGGATTTTCCTGACATATGAAAACTAGACTTTATGGTGTCCTTTCAGAAAATATGATACGAGGTCTTGATGGTGATGAAACTGTATTTCTTGATCTTGTTGCAAAGCAGCAAGAAGAAATTGCCAATCGAAGATTTAATGAAGAGTCCCAAGAGTTAAAAGAGTACAGGGTAAAGATAGTGATCTGTATTGTTATAGTGTAGAATAAATAATCTTTCTTTAGGTTGATTTTTGTTGCGTCGACGAAGGAGACGCTTGCTAATTGCGTGCTTGGGTGTGCTGTGTGTTCATGGGCGGTCTGTGCATGTTCCAAGCATGAGAAATTGAGAAAAGAGGTTGTTGGTCGGTTCCACATCTGCGCCATCTTGAAATGTCACAAAAGCATGCAGCATGCTGATGAATCATTTCGAAAAATTAGGGAAAAATCGGAGGCATTTCCGATTGACATTAAACGTGGTCAGTAATGAGATATGGCAATTAAGCAATCACTTGCCTGTTTTATCGGAATCGGTTTAAATGACATTATTCTCTGATTTGCTGAAGATCGGCTGCGAGAGAGACATAAATGGCGTCCATGCGGCAGGGTGAAAAACAGGGAATTTTAGTCAAAATCGCGGAAAAAATTACATTGAGAGCTTCTTTAGAGCCAAGGGAAAACATCTGGGTGGTTTTTATGAAAGATATTCATGTCAAATAATTTAAAATTGCGTGCTTGGGTGTGCTGTGTGTTCATGGGCGGTCTGTGCATGTTCCAAGCATGAGAAATTGAGAAAAGAGGTTGTTGGTCGGTTCCACATCTGCGCCATCTTGAAATGTCACAAAAGCATGCAGCATGCTGATGAATCATTTCGAAAAATTAGGGAAAAATCGGAGGCATTTCCGATTGACATTAAACGTGGTCAGTAATGAGATATGGCAATTAAGCAATCACTTGCCTGTTTTATCGGAATCGGTTTAAATGACATTATTCTCTGATTTGCTGAAGATCGGCTGCGAGAGAGACGTAAATGGCGTTCATGCAGTAGGGTGAAAAACAGGGAATTTTAGTAAAAATCGCAGAAAAAATACTTTGAGAGCTTCTTTAGAGCCAAGCGAAAACATCTGGATGGTTTTTATGGCAATTGTGAAGGATATTCATGTCAAATAATTTTAAAAGTTAGCGTCTCCGTTGTTGTCTTATCACAGTATTCACCTGGCGTGATCAAACCTTTGGCCGGAAACATGTTTTCCACTCTCAAAATTACCTCCAGAACCTACTTTTTGCGGAGAATATTAAAGCTTTTAGAATGATGTTCTCGCTTTCTGAGGGCCGGATGCTTTGTAATTAGGAGAAATTTTGTGAAAAGAATAGGTTTGATATCTGTCATGGCGTAACTGAATGCCCAAACTTGCCCGTAATCTGTTGACCTTTCATCATGTCGGAAAAAAACAAAACCACAAAAAACCAAAATATTAATGGGTTGTTCAATTTCTGTGAAATTTGAAAGGATGATTGCTAATGAATGGAAAAAGAATCAGACGTTTCATAAATCACCACAGGATTTCGTCCACAAGTAATTTAGAGTGAGAAATCAACCCCCCATAACTCAGTCTGGTAGTAAAAGGATTAAGATAATTGTGGGAACCAATACAGGTGCCTTAATTAGGCCCCAAGGCGATGCACTATAACCTACGATTACTGCTACTTGTAGTTCGTATATATTATAGAAAACATATGAAATGACGTTAATGTTTAAACTGCAGACATGAAATGATTTGTGATTGTATAAGCATACTGCCGTTGGTTGGAGTTTTAAACTATCTTTTGTCAATTCTTTCTTTTAAAGGATGCAGTTTCTCAGTTTCATAGTACCATATCGGTACCCACAGACAGTAAACCTCCAGGGTCAGCAGTATCACAAAGGAAATTGTCCCAGGAATCTGGTACAAAGAAAACACAGTTACAGCTTATAGCTGGAGCAATAAAAGAAAATGGTAGGAGAATATGAAATACTGGTCTAACGTTGGTAATATCATGTGCTTGATTTTCCTTTGGATTTTAGTTCAAGAATGGTTTGAGGTTAAGTGATATTAAAATCTCTACATGATTGTACACCTCCAGTGAATCCACAGTGGCAAGACTCTGACGAAGGGCTAACGCTGGAAACGTGAGCTATTAGAATCTCTGTACGGTGGCCAATTTACATTGTCAACTCCGTTGATAAAACCAAAATTTTTGTATACTACTTCCCCACTGACACAGCACCACAGTTTCTTTAGAAACTACCCCCTTCATCCTTAAGACAGGAGGGGCTGTGTTGGTCCTACATGCCTACCTGCATGACGGTATTGTCCTACAGTGTCATTAAAGTGTTAGACAGGAATAGAACAGAATAGAATCTTTATTTATACACGATAAAAAGCTAAAAAAGCTTGTGGGGTCAGTGCGTAACAAAATAATTACTCGTCCAATTAAAAACTATTAATTATAACTAAAACACATTTCAAAAAAACAGTTTAATAGATCACAATTTTTAAAACGCGAACTAAGTAAGAAACTAATAAAATCAAACATTAAAATTTAAATTTTTTTACTTCTCTACTTAAAAATACGTGTAATCAGTTAATCTGTTCCTAACCGTTGAACCCGATAAACCAGTGAAAGGAAAGCTCCTGAAGTGATTATTCCTCCTGAGTAGTCTACGAAGTTTCTTGAGGTCAATACTACCTACATTTTAGACCAACTGTACCAAAGCCCTGTGCTCTTTCAGAGAAGTCAACTCGTTCGTGTTAATTATTTGCACTTGGAAAACAAAAGATTGACATCAGAGGGAACTTCTACTCCTTACAATAACTTTACGAGAAACAATGTTGTTTTGAACAATATGTGACAACTTTCTAGATTCTTTGTCGAAGTTTAAATATAGTCAAGCAAGAGGAATCAATGGTACAATCAAATTTATTTGAAACGTTTTCAAAGAAAGACTGTGTTTGTATGAAAGAAAATTAAATTCTTGAAAGTACCCCAAACATTAGTATTATTGGTGTACATACTAACACTTTCTTAATAATAATAATTTTTAATATTAAG
>NC_090892.1:67093102-67098102 GCF_036669925.1 Montipora capricornis | reverse complement strand
TGTTTTATCAGGATGTAAAGCTCATACACGTGACGGTTTATCGGTATTTTGATAGGCTGTTAGGCTCATGAATTATTAACGAGCTTTTGAAATGGACAGTGTTGTTTCCATTTGTGATATAAGATGTCATAAGATCCCTAAACTCGCCTTAGAGATGTGACTACCGGGGTATTATTGGGCAACCTCCATGACAGACACAAAATAGCTCCTCATTGTGGACAATGTACGCATCAATCGTACCAACAAATGCCAACACGTTGTTTATGCACAACACTGCTATGTTCCAAAGTGCAGCCAGTGCAAGGTCTTACACTCACTTTAGGAAATGTATTCTATAGGTTAGACCTAAAATAATCACCGTGCAATGCTTTTAACATTTTAACCTCCGAACTGTAGAGAAGTGCTTCTAATTGTTAAACTTTCAAGTCTTCGCGAGAAAGGACCATAAATGGTAAGCCCCGTCTCACAGCCCTTGTTCATTAAATTTCCTCAAAAACCCGATCTGTTCATTTTTTATTCATCTATTTTCTCGGATCAGTAGCAAATAATGCTAGCACTGGGACTTATCAGCCTCGTATAAATCCGACTCGGAGGGTAAATAAAATTTAATTTATGACACGTATTATTTAACAATAATACACTAATAGAAATTACACACTTTGTATCTCCAACAACAATGTCGATGTCAACGTGTTTTGCAATAATATTGAAAGTA
This sequence comes from Montipora capricornis, assembly GCF_036669925.1. Taxonomy (NCBI): domain Eukaryota; kingdom Metazoa; phylum Cnidaria; class Anthozoa; order Scleractinia; family Acroporidae; genus Montipora; species Montipora capricornis. Next base: position 67,097,387 of record NC_090892.1, on the reverse strand, counting down.
CTGCTGTAATTTTTGAACGGCCGTAATTTTAACAGGAAGATACAATAAAATCAGTGCCATGTAAAAAGTCGCCAAAGCGTTTTCAGACTTTTCAGTGTGAAACATGTAATGGGGAATGGGAAAAGAGGACAACTTCTCCTCACTCATAGTGCTTCGTCGAACAGGGGTTTTCAGTCTCTTCATGCTGCTAAAACTGCGTTCGGCAGCGTAGGGCGACACAGGATAGGTGAGCAAAGTGACAATAGCGACATACAGAGCAAGACCAATACAGTAAGAGAAAATCTTAAGTAAAGTACGATCGTCCGGGTGAGTGTAGTCCTGAGAAGGGCTGCTTGAGATGACATTGACTGACGTTTAGATAACCTGAGCGGAAGTCATCTTCAGAGTCACGTGATTTGTGTAACGTCAGTAGATACTATGAGAAATCCGGTCGTAGATGTTATTGGTCAACTTATTCGTTTAAGACTAAACAGTGATTGGTGCGTTTCGATCCGTTTATAGGTCTAAGGTCTGTACGTGTATTGTAGAATACGTTGGGCAATACTGTGCTGTGATAGAGTAAATTAGTGTGTTGTTTGCCTGTTGTTGATGTCGTCGATGAATCGTTTGTAGGGTGCGGGAAGTTGTGGACATCGGTTTATTGGTGTCTGTTCTAAGTTAGTGAACCAGCTTTCCAGTACGATCCATTGGTAGTAGTTGGTGATGTAGGTAACACATGCAGCAGAGTCCTAGTCGATTCTGTGGTTTGTCTTGAGATGGTGTTCAGCAAATTATGTTATTGTTGGTGTCACCGTTCCTCGTCGCTTGTCTGTTTTCAGTCAGTCTGGTGTTCAAATTTCTGCCGGTCTCACCGACATAAGTGGCTTGGCAGTCGCAGCATTGAATCTTTAGCTTGGTTTCCATATTATCTGCGACGGTCTGCGACCATCGTAAGCTGTCTGTGTCGGTCTTATCGTAGACGATTGTAAACACAGGAGGCAAATGTTTTCATTTAAATCTGAAGCGATTGCAGACAAGTGTACCACTAATCCTCCGCGAAGCGAGGAGAAAAAAGAGCGCACTTCAAGTCTGATTGGACGTGTTTCAAGGCGAATAACGGTGTGTCGCCGACAGGACACAGATCATCTTAAACATATTTTCCATTAAAATTGTCTTAGCCGGAAGCGTCGTAATGGTCGGGAAAGTAGAACTATACAATGCTGGCCAAAAATAATGGGACAATTTGCTACATTCATCTCAAACTCTTTCTCTGCCTCCTCTACCCCTCGCATTGTTGTTACGCTGCTATGTCTATGTACAGTCGGAAGGATCCCAGTTGCTATCAAATTGCGAGGGGAATGGGAGGGGGGGGGGGGGGTCTGCAAATGACAATAAGAGCTTGAATAAGGTTATGGAGACTGCTAATTGATCTGTAGAATAAAAATGTAGTTAACGGAATAGAGTGTAATGTGAAGTGCTAGATTTCTATCCCATATGAACCATGTGAGCGTTAGCCCTACTGATGAAAATGGGCCCACACAAGGACAGAGAAAAACTCTGACCAGGGTGGGAAATGAACCCACGACCTTCGGGTTAGATCTCCGCCGCTCTACCGACTGAGCTACAAGGTCAGACGGGAGCAGGCCGTGAGAACTGAAGACGCTAAAGTCACGGCAATGAACATGTACAAATACAAGGAAAGGTTACGTTTGTATAAACGTAACCTTTCCTTGAATAAAAATGTACACTGTCTGAGCCATTTTGTGTTCTGCCCCGTAAATTTTTGACCAGGATTGTAGATTCAACTCGTATCTTAGCCTGCGTAGCAAGCGTTTCCGTGCTGTTTCGGAGCAAAGGCCGCGCGAAAAATGGCGCGAAAAATGGCCTCTCATTTCATTTCTCGCGCGGCCAAAATCGAGAATCTCGTTCCTCGGTCTTTCTTTGCTCCGAAACAGCACGGAAACGCTTGCTAAGGCTACTCGTATCTGGATGATCCAGACCGTGTGTCGCATATCGCTGCAGAAACGGGACAGATGTTTCCTTGTCTGCGATGTGGTCCAGACCTATCGGCGATCGTGTCGCAGACTGTTGCAGATCATAGGTTGGTCTTTGTCTTTGACGTTAGTCAGTAGTTTTCGTAAAATAGTGATGGGTCTGTGAGCAACACGGTTGTTGTAAGGCTGTAGGATCCTTGCGATAATCTCAGAAGTTCCCTTGATGTAGGGTAGGTGTCAGGTTAGTGTTTGTTGCGTTACGTTCTGTGCAGTAAGTGTTGGGTGTAAAGAAGTCGCAGCTGTAGTTGTTCTCAGGACTGAAACCGTTATCTTAGTACTTATGTTCGTCTGCTAACCGGTCATGTGAGTCACAAACCAGTAGCGCGCGTCTCGTTAAGGTCCCTATTTTTGTAGCCTGTGACGTAGGGCTGTAAGATGATTCATCAAGGAGTCTGTCAGTGTGGGTGGGTTTCCTGTAAACCATCGTCTGTAGTCTTGTTGTTGTCACGGAGAAAACTCTCATGCACATGTTTGAAAATCGCTTTTTGCCAAAAAAATCTATAAATAAATAAAGAAGTCAAAGAAACAAGTTAATTAATCAGTTAAGTAAAATATATTTTTTCAGACTTACGAGGTACGCACATGCGTACGTGCGTATATGGTCGCTACGCCCCTAGTGACATTCGCAACCAACCAAACAGCAGCATCCCACGTAAACGCCATTAGGCGTCATCCCAGCGTTCCCCCAGTCTGCTCGCGCTAGAAAGAAAGGGAACGAGGCTCATCCCGGAAGTGGGGAAACCTCCTGGGCTTCGTCGAAAATCGAAAGTCTCTACAGTGGTACTCGAAGAATGTTCAGTTATTCTGTTTTTTCAATAGACTTTGGTTGAACTGTTCACCTACTTGCGCCTCCAAAACAAGGCAAGGCCCACCTTCAGGTAGTTGTATTTCTTCATTCCCGTGTAGAGTATTTCGTCGTGCAGTTGTACAGCACATAATTAAACCAAATACATGTAGACTTTTCATGGATATTGACGCCATATTGGTTGGGGGGCAAACACTGCTAAAATTACAGTAATTGTTTGGGATTTTAGCCCAATTTTAACGTTTGTAACTCTGCTATGAAAGCTGTATTTTAACAGCTAAAATGTCTCTTAAAAGGCATTAGTACCAGCATTATTTTCATGAAGAATGAAGAACAGAATCAGGCTAGAACGACCGTAAACGTATTTTTGAACTTTCATACAAATCGTTCAAATCAAAATTATGGAAATTCCCGCTCAGTTGGAAGCGAAATAAGAAGATTTACAATTCCACTTTACCGATGTCATGACTAATTTTCTCTTGGATAAATCATAGCAATAACGACCAATAACATCATTAAGATTAGCCGAAAATGTTGGAAATCCGCCCCTTGGACATAACGTCTCGTGGACATAACGGAGCGCCTGACTGGCAGCACACGTCAAAATTTGCTCCTTTCAATCTTGGAGTTTTTCGCTACTTTTACACTCTATCTGGCTAACTATACTATCGCGTTAATTTGATATCTGTCCCGAATGGCCATAACCTACACAAGCTTCTTTTTAAGAAGTTTATCGTCAACTTTTTTGAAATCTCCTCGCTTCAAACCTATGGTGACGCTTGACTACTCTTGGGGTTTCACGTGTAAAACCTACGCGCTTAAGAGGCTTAAGAGGAGAGACACGACCACGAAGATTGAGACTCGCCGATCGCAGGGAAATTACTCTTGAATCTAACAACAGCGTTTTTTACGTCAAATTTATCTGCGAGAGATTCACCAGAAGAGAACGATTTGCATATTAAACCATTTTGCACATTAAATATTCAAATTGACACCTCTCGCATTGGAAATGCTGACAGTCGTTCCATCCCAGTGGTTGTATCCCGAATCCACGCGCGAGATTACTCGCCGGCCTCAGTGTGCGCCTCTGGGGCGCGCGGGCGTAACTTGCAGCAGTGAAGCGGTTACCTCATAGGCGATGTAATGCACTTACCGAACACGGAGTTAGATTACTCCTCGCTAATACCATGTCCCTGGCTCCTAAAATGGACGAGGTGAGAAGTGTGATTCTCGATGTAGACCCTGACTTAGCCTTTTTTACTGAAACATGGCTGAGGGTCACCATAAGTGAGAACCACCTTGTCATCCCTGGCTACCATTTCATGTCAAGAAACCGCACCTCGGATATTCACGGAGGGATTAGTCTGTACATCAAGAATCATATCAAATTTAGACCTCTTGAACACCTACACGATCCGGACTTCGAGACCATGTTGACGTGGCTTAG
>NC_090892.1:67063102-67080602 GCF_036669925.1 Montipora capricornis | reverse complement strand
TTTTACGCTCCAACTCTGAACAGAGACCACTGATGGGTGCATGAAACTAGCAGAATTGGCCATTCCTCTTTCGATTCCCTCTTCATTATTTCCTGCCTTGTTATCTAAGACATGCGGCCCCAGCAAAACAAACACAAAGTGATGATGTCACACAAAACAAGTTTTTTCACAAATCACGCTCAAAGATGGGCTAAGTTTAAGTCCAAAATATAATGCGTTCACATGCACATAAAAAAGCTACATTGTATTTTGTGAGAGAATCACAAATCACAAGTAAATAAAGGATTAATTCAGCATGTGCTAGAATGAGGAACACCGGAACATCACGGAACATCCTGGAACACCAGAATATCATGGAGCACCCAAAATAATAAAGACCAACAAAAAGTTAATTTTAAAAAACACAATTTAAAAAGGGCCTTGGTTTTCTGCTTACCAAAACATTGTTACAGATCGCCATCTTGATAGTGCCTCCCAACATGGAGAGCGTTGAGTGAATTACAATTAATCAAGTCATTTGCCAAATTAATGCAAATTATCCAGCTATGATCAACGCAATCCTTGGTGATTTTATCTGTCGGCTTTCTCAAAGCATGGAAGTTTTTGGTTTATATTTAATTACAAACCTTTTACTTGTGTATAGATTTTTTTCTCTATTTTTTTTTTGCTTGTACAATTGATGCATGAAGTGAAAAAGGAATTTTAAAAAACGGCTAACTTTCCGCATAAGTGATTCGAGTACTTTAACATGGGTATTTGCGCTTTCCATGCTTAAAGCTTGGCAATCTGTCATAGGAACATACACGCTTTGAGAAAGCTCTTCGTCTGTAGTGAGTGATCACTACCTGACGGACTAAAAATCACCAAGGATTGAGTTGATCACAGCCAGATTGCATTTGTAAATGACTTGATTTTAATTCATTCAATGCTCTCCATGTTAGGAGGCTCTAGCAAGATGGCGATCTGTAACAACGTTCTGGTCAGCATAAGACCAAAGAGCTTTTTTAATTGTGTTTTTAATAATTTAATTTTTTGTTGTTCTTTATTATTTTGGGTGTTCTGGTTTAAACATATTATGCCAATTAAATATTTCATGTTTCATGGGGAAATAATTGTACAGCCCCAATCAGGCTAATCACACAAAAAGTAAAGGGTACCTTCAAGCTGTCTCAATAGAGTGGAATCAGTCTGACCTACCCATGGCATTTAAAAGCTTCAAACAATTAATATTGCCAGCTATTCTTTGAAGGCCCTTTAAGCGTAAAGCAAGAGGAAGTAAAGGCGATCGACCCATATCCTACTTTTGATTGTTGAGGAACGGCAAAAAATCTCCTGGTTTGTTCAACGAAGAACAGACCAAAACTGAAACAATTTTTTCAAAGTTGGCAAGATACTGTGTATCTATAACCCAAGTAAAATTTTTGGATTACAAGGTACCACCTGCAAGGTTTCGGGCAAACTGATGACGAGAGAGTGTGGATTTCAGGTGTAAGATATCAGACAGTGGAGAAATGCCGCTTTAATAAAGCTGAGCTCAAAGAGCGTTTGATTGAACTTGTAACTTATTTTTGGTACTCATGAACGGAAGGTACAAGAGGTTCTCTTAGGAAGAGATGAAAAATTGAAATGCAACAAAGCAGTGTACATGCCAGAACAAGAGAAGCTACAATGAATGACATACTGAAAATCCCCAGAACAACAAGGAGGGTTGGCCTGTACTGACGAATGCTATTTAGCAAAATCTAAACCCCCAGTGTGGAAAATGTGGACTAATAGCCACAGAAAAAGTGTCCAGCTCAAGGTTCAAGATGTAGAAAATGTAATCAGTGGAACCACTGGGAACGGGTATGTAGGAACAAACAAACACGGGGTGGAGAACCAAGTTTGAGCCTTGAAGGCAATCTGTAGGCCGGAACCCACAGGATAAGGCAAGCCAAGGCAAGGTACATGCAGTAGGAGAAATAAGCTCTGATTTTGAACAACTACCGTATGCCTCGAGTCAATTCAGGTTGACAGTTCTATTTTTAAACCCGCAGTAAGAGATGAGGCTTTTGCCAAAATCCAGTTAGGTCTACCACATAATAATCATCCCAACCATGCGCTCAAAGTGAAGGAAGATAGTGTTGCACAAGGAAATGCTCTGCCCTTGTTTCCAGGCCAAGTGGATGATGACGACCTTCCAACAACAGCCAGCCAGATCAAGCTGCATACAATGGCACACAAATACCACAGTATGGAGTGTGCTCTACATGTATTAAGGGTGCATACGATTCACCCTATTCTGGAATAAGAATACGTGGAGTGATGATTTAAAATGGTATGCTTGGCGTATCGAAGCAACAAGGCTAATAAAGATATGTTTAAAATAGGATTTTTAGCTGGTGTTTGGCAATTTTAATGTGAATCTCCATAAAAACAAAGGATTTATATCTTCTATTCCTTGTATTCCTATACCGGAATACAGTCAATTTAATGCACCCTGAGTGATGCAGTCTTCTTTGTTACTGATGTTACCAGCCCCGCTATCTGTGGACTACCCACCTCTTGCCAGCTCTACCTGTTGGAGGTACTATTTTTAATACACCTATGTTCTAGTAGGAAGTCTTTTCCGGCAATTGAGGGTAAAGTGCGTTGACCTTTAACTGTTATACCCTGACCGTTTTGAAGGAGCTGGAAAGTTAAAGGGTGAATACCACATTGTTACTGACCCTGTAGTTCATGCACCTCGGAAATGCCCAATACATGTTAGGGATGATGTTAAGAAGGAACTTGATGATATGGTCAGTCAAGGAGTTATTAAATTGGTGATTGAACCCACCGTGGCCACTCCCAAAAGTCAAATGGGCACTGGCGTATTTGTCTTGACCTCAAAGATCTTAATCGCATACACCAACCCTTGAAGACATCACTCACATGTTCAAAGAAGCTCAGTATTTTGGGTGCCAGTCATGGTTATTGGTTTGTAGTTCTCGATGAAGAGTCTTCCTACCTATAACTACCTTTAATAGCCCATTTGGCAGATTCAGGTTTACCCTTCTTCACTTGGGGCTCTGTGTTAGACAAGATATTTTTCAACAGAGGATGGGCTTCATCTTCGATAAGTGCTCTTGAAAAGTTGGTATTGTCGATGACATTGCAGTCCATGGCTCTACTGGATGCTGGTTGCATGGCAACATGGGCGTGTTTATAACCAGGACACGTGCATGATTAAAGAAACAAAGATTACTGTAGAGTCGGTCATGTAATCCACACACGGGATAATTATGAGGAGAGCAGGAAAGTAGTAGTATTGCATTTGTATTTGTTGTGTTTACATGGGTAGAAAACAGCCCTTCACATTACCCTACAATAGTTAATTCTGTTGGAACATTTTAAAGGACTTCTAAAGCAGTGGAAAGATGGTGATGACAGAATTAAGGATAAACTGAATAGATGGGAGTGTATAATAATATGAATGAAGACTTCTAGAGATGCAGGAGCCAGGGTGTTTTGGAACAGAAACATAGCCTGCTGTTATAACGTTGTTTTAAAGGACTAGGGTCAGTTGCTGGAAGCTTGGTTAGTGCTAACCGTTGGTTAAGAGGTATCAAAACCTATAGGTTTCCATGGTATTTTACCCTACCCGGGTTGCTAGAAGCATGGTTAGCACTAACGAGCCTTTCGAACAACCCGGGCCTGACCGTCAATATATTAATAAGTAGTATCCAGGAGCCCTCACTAGTGGAAACAGGCTCTTAGAAGGAAAGGATATCCAAGGCTGGGAAATCATGTCAATCCAGCCACGAGCCCCCTTCTGGAAATGGAAGGGGAGAGTTAACGCTAGTAGAGAATTCCCAATGTATTAACTGTCTCCTTTAATTTGTACCCTTGAGATAGTCAACAAGAATTACTCGATAGCTCACTGGAATAATTTCTGGTGTTACGGTACTATATATGGCAATTTTATGGTACTATAATTATGAAACCGTAATTATTGCTTAACAAAACCAAATGTGCCCACTATTGTGATTTAATAGGTAAACATAGAAACATGAAAGCTCTCCAAAACCACCCTATATTTCGTCTTTTAACTTGCTTATAATCAGCGACCCCCTTTTTTATTGTAGAATAGTAATAAGCAATTTGAGATAGAACTATCGGGAAAGTTTTAAAAAATTCTTGGGAGGTAATTTTTTAAGTAATTCAGAGCTACCTTAAATTTTTGAAAAATTAAAGTAGCTCTGAATCACCTCCCATGAGTTTCATATGTTACCATAACATTGCTGTTACGTGATAGCATTGTAATGACAACCCTTCTAATAGGAAGGTCTCAAAAGTAGGGAAACTCAGTTCCAGCCACCTTAAGCATGCACACTTAAGAACTGCACATAGAGGCAGGCAAAATAACATCAATTGAAAGCGGATCAATGAAAATTGAATGTAACCATATATAATGATGCCTTTTCAGGTGCTGTAGATGGAAAAACCAATTATGCACTGTTATGTAGACTTCTGGCCAGCCTGGGCTCAAAAGTGTTGAGGGATGTGTTTGACGGACTAATTCATCCACAAGACCTTTGCAGAGCCTTGCAACGTGAGCCAGTGCACTCTAAGCTTCTGTCTCTTCGAAAACAAGAAATCCTCAGTCCAGAGCAGTGGAGTAAATTGTATCCAGTTAACCCCTCCTCAGTATTATCCACAGACTTTGAATCTGATCTCCTGATCGTGCTTCTGAGGACAATCTGTAACCTGAGTCCCCCAGCCACTGGCTGGGATTTACCTCCCGATTCACTTGACACCAGCTGTGTGTCTGACATCGTACGTTTAAAGTATTTCATTAATGCAGTATCAACCCATGCTGAAAAGGACTCTGTTAGTGATGCAGTGACATTCTGTGAATACAAAGATGAGATTCAGAAAACACTGGTAAGATTGGGTGGAGATGAATATAATGATGCCATTTGTGAAATGGAGAAACAAGAAATGGGTCTCTTAGACAAGGAACGTTTTAAAGGACTTCTAAAGCAGTGGAAAGATGGTGACGACAGAATTAAGGATAAACTGAAAAATTGGGAGTGTATAATGAAGACTTCTAGAGATGCAGGTGCAGGTGGGTATTTTGAAACAGATACATAACCTGCTGCTTTAACATTGTTTTAAAGGACTGAGACCGTCAATATATTGATGAGTAGTATCCAGGAGGCTCCACTATAGTGGCAACTGGCTCCTACACGGAAAGGGCATCCAAGGTTGGGAAATCCTGTCAACCCAGCCACGAGCCCCGTTCTGGAAATGGAAGGGTCATTTAACGCCAGTAGAGAAGTCTCAATGTATGAACTGTCTCCTTTAATTTGTACCGTTGAGATGCTAAACAGGAATTACTCAATACTTCACTGTAATTGTGAGTTTAAAGTTGCCAGAAGGTTTTCTCCGTAAACTAATGTAATCCTCCGATCTCTCTCTTTGTGTCTTTACTTGAAATCCTTATTAATTTTGTGAATGCTAATCTCCTTTTTAGAAAATATTCTAGTATGCCACCTGATCTGGGCCTAGATGTAACTCCTCCACATCACAAAATTGTAAAAGGCAGTAAAAAGGAATGCACTCGATCTGATCAAAGCCTTTGATACTTTGAATCATTTAGCTTATTTTATGGAACGGCAGCTCAGTTAGTTGAACACTGGGCTGCCATGCGGGAGGTCGTGAGTTCGACTCCGACTGGACCAACACTCAGGGTCTTAAAATAACTGAGGAGAAAGGACTTCCTTCGTAATTACACCCACAGATGGTTAGACTTTCAAGTCTTCTGGGATAAGGACTATAAACTGTAGGCCCCATATCACGAATATCTTCCATGTTTATTAGTTCTCTGTGGGACGTTTAAGAACCTACACACTATTCGAGAATAGTGGGGGATGAAGTTGCCGATGTTGTGGCTGTCCTCGGTGAGTGTGTTCTTTCCAGTAGAAGTGGCCGGTTTGGTGTAATGTCTGTAAAAATCCTTGTGGTATATGCTGCCACCTAAGCAAAAACAGCCATAAGTCAAAAGGACTGCCGAGTGCTGGGACATGTAAATGTAAATGTAAATTTACAAAAGTAACATTATTGGAGTTTTGGTTTAAAATTGGCTTTTATAAAATGGTTAGGATAGTACTCGCACTCTCATTGGTCAGTAACAGTGTTTAGATGAGAGTATGTAAACACGACTGTAACATCACACGAATTTTGATTGGTTATGTACGCGCGTTTTGATTACCTGTTACCTATCCTCCGCGTGCCAGGTGGCACATAGGGCCTCCACAGAAGCTTTCCATGTCTGTCTGTCTACCGCAACACCCCGCACCTCGTCCCACGATCCCCATCCTCCTTCTTTCATCTCCCTCTCTACGGTCCTTCTCCACGTTTTCTTTGGTCTCCCCCTCTTTCTTTTTCCCTCCGGTTTCCAATTTAACGCCGTCCTTGTATCGCTCGCTCTGTCCTGCCTTAGAATGTGGCCAATGAACTACCATCTTCTTCTCTTTCCTTCCTGACTCACTGGTGACATTTCCGCCCTGGCTAGTAACTCTTTGGTGGTGATGTGATTTTGCCAACGTATGCTGTGAATCTTCCGGAGGCATTTGTTTTGAAACACGTTGAGAACGTGTTCATCGCTCTTGGTCATTTTCCAGGTCTTACATCCATACATCAAGGCAGGCAAGACGAGGGTCTTGTACAGCTTCATCGTCGTTCTCTTTAAGATGCTCTTGGAGTTCCAGATCTTAATTAGCCTAATGTATGTCCCTCTTTCCTTTGAAAGTCTGTTCTGTAAGTCCTCCATCCCACCTCCTTCTTTATTGACTTTGGCGTCAAGATAGGTAAACTCCTCTACTTCTTTGATGTTTTTACCCACAATGCTGATAGGTGCTTGATTCTTCGCATTGATTCGTATGACGTTGGTCTTGTCAAGGTTTATTTTTAGGCCGACCCTTTTGGCTTCCCTGTCCATTCTTGAGATTTTTTCTTGCATTTGATTTCTTGACGAGGATAGTAATGCTACGTCATCTGCAAAACCTTGGTCATCCAGTTTTGTTGTTAGTCTCCATCTTATGCCGTTCTCCCCCTTGCCAACAGTTCTTCTCATTATCCAGTCCATCACTATAAGAAAGAGGAATCCAGACATGTTGCAGCCTTGTTTTACACCGGTCTTAATATTGAACCATTCACCTCTCTCTCCTTGGTTCTCTACAGCACATTGGAAATCCGCATAAAACAGCTGTATTATCCTTATGATCTTCTGGGGGATGCCGTACTTCCGCATGATAATCCATAGGCTGTCCCGGTGTACCGAGTCGAAAGCTTTCTCAAAATCTATAAAGTTCACATATATAGTTGCTTGCCACTCGTTTGCTTCCTCTATGATATTCCTCAGAATGAAGACTTGCTCTGTTGTTCCTCTCCCTTGCCTATAACCAGCTTGCTCCTTCCTGAGTCTTTTGTCTGCTCCACTTCTCACTCTGTCAATAACAATACGACCTAGCATTTTTCCAACTATGGACAATAGAGTTATGCCTCTTGAGTTCTTACAGTCCTTTAGGTTACCCTTCATTGGTAACTTGATTATCAACCCTTTCCTCCAAGCCTCTGGAATAACCTCGAACTTCCATATCTTCGACAACAGCTCGTGTATCTTTATTGTTGAGAAATCTCTGTCCGTCTTCAATAGGTCAGCGGTGATGTTATCGATGCCGGGTGCTTTCCCACTTTTCAATTTTCTAACTGCCTCCTTTACTTCGCCTAGTGTTGGCTCAGTGTCTGCAATCTCTTCTATTGCTTCCTGGAAATCGAGCTCTTCTTCGTCATCATCCATGATGGTTATTGGATTTTGTGGTGGTTCTCTGTTCAGTACCTCTTTGAAGTGTTCCGTCCATCGGTCTTGTATATCTTTTTTGTTGCCGAGGAGGTTTCCGTGCTTGTCCATCACCGAAGTGCTTTGACGACTTTGGCTGCCATTGCTAAGTGTCTTTGTTAGCACGTACAGTGTTTTCATGTGTTGGCTTCGTGCAGCCTCTTCAGCTTGGCTAGCGATGTTGTTCAGCCACTTTCTTTTATCAGACTTGATGCTCCTTTTCACCTCCTTGTTCTTCTCAGCATATTTAGCTCTTAGTTGATTCTTCATCCTTTCTGAATGAGTGCTTAAAATCTTCTTGTTGATGGCATCCCGTTGATCTACTAGCTGCCATGACTCTCCGCTTATCTAAGGTTTCTTCTTCTTCCTCGGTTTACCTAAAACAGTATCCGCTACTTCGGTATACGCTTTCCTCATGACCTCAAAATCTTTCTCCACCTCGTGTTGATCATCTTCTAAATCTCCGCATTCTTGTTGTAAAACCTGGTACCTATTCCTTAGGGTAACCTTGAATTCTTTCAGGGTATCTTTTGATTGGCTGGTGCGAAATATGAGCGTGTATTAAGAAAATCTGTTTCAATTGAGGAGTAAAAAAACCAGCATTTTCCTTCATTTGTCGAATTATTTTTGAGAAATATTTTACAAAAGCAATAGAGGACGTTTTCCGTGTTTACATTGCGTCATCTAAACACTCGGGGGAGTTGGGAGAATTCTCCACAGTTATGCAATTCCTTGACTGCGTCTCGGGTTTGCATAAATGTCTCGAATTATCCCAACTCCCCCGAGCGTTTAGATGACGCAAAGTAAACACGGAAAACGTCCTCTATTGATTAAACATCACACCTAACTGACTGAGAACAGTTTATTGCAGATTGTTTTTTTCAGTGAAACGTACAGCCTGTGGAGCGCCTGGCAACGCTTTTTTCTTAGATTGACATATTTTATCTTTTAATGAACAAACCCGTAAATGATCAAATTTTGCCAAATGCTCATGTTTGTTAAAAGTATTAAACAACCTGAAAGCAATGGTGAATCAAAAACTCAACAGTGCATTTGACTGGGTCAGTGAAAAAAAAAAGAAATTCAAGTAACATGGGGAAAACTAACTTTCAGGGTTTTCCATCTGCAAAAATAACTAACCCCTAGTCTTTATCACCACACATTGAAGCAATTAGGCAATAGAGGGTTGCGCGAGAAAGCTCTAAATACCTTGTATGTTTCAAAAAGTAAATATTACGTAAACTCTCAAATTCTCAACACATGCGAACCATGTTCAGTGTGAGGGAAATCACGGCATGGCCGACAGAATTTTTAGGATTTAACGGATTAAGTAGATAATTATAGAAAAAAATTATAAATTAAAAAGCCTATCCTCAAGGTGTGGTTTTTTTCCAGATCCAACGCGATTTTGGCCATTTCTCGGTTGCCCACCGTATTATAAAATCCCAAGGCTGGACTGTCTATTCTGGGGAGCCCAATTTGAGTCAAATATTCTTCAATGAAATGTTCCCACGGTCACAATTCCATATCAGAATCAATTGACAAAGATTGAAATTTCATTTCAACCCATCATCAACGCAATAGCAGTCCTGCGAGGGACCTCAGCGGGAGTTTGTTAACTCGATCGCAAGAAACTGCGAAAAATGCGCTTACCAGGGTGGCAGACCGTAGTGTGTCAAAAACTTTTTTTTGAAATTCCCCTGGGTCTCCCGACACGACTGTTTTCTCTGAGATACCAATAATTCAATTTCACTGGCTTCAATGGGTGCTTACCATTTAGGCAAAAAATCCGGGAATTTTGCTTTGAGGTCAAATGGAAAGGCAGTTTTCCGGAAAATCTTTCGGAAATTGTGGACAATCTCCAGAGGTATTCGCTTTTCTCCTTTCGGAATGGAATCGGGGAATTCCCTTACTATTTGCGAGAATCGTTCCGTTTCCAGGCCCTTTCTCGCAAGATGGAGTAAAATATGCGGGATGGAATTCCGGGTAGAAAATGGTAAGCGCCATTGTTATCCGGTTGGTTAATAAATCCGGAAGCAACGATCATTCAATCCGGATTATTTGGCTAAATGGTAAGCACCCAGTAAGTCACGGAGGGTTGTTGGTTCAGCTCGGATTTTTCCGAGTTCCCATTCGACGATGCATAAGATCTTTCGTGTATTTCAGTAAGTCCACCCACAAAATATTCGTAGCACAATATCCTACAAGAACAAATTTTATTCGCAGGTTAATTCCTTGAAGGCTTGATAAATACAAATACGATCGCGAACAGCCTACTGCGTACAAAGGCCTATTAACTAATAAAAGCGGCATGAATGCGCAAAATTACCGTAACTTACAAAGAATTTAGTTATTCTCCTAAGTTTGTACACTTAACTCTGACTTAACAAATTGATGTCAGTTTTTCTTGCGTCTGTCATGTTATTGATCATGAATTTCGTCATAACATTGTGAAAGTAGTTGTCGCCTCGTGGATCCGCAGACTACTTTAACCATGTTATGACGAAATTCATTGTCAATAACAGGACAGACGCATGAAAAACTGACATCAATTTGTTTGTTACAATAAAAAAGGCAGAGGGGCTGTCAAATTAAGTCAAAACACGAGAAGAACGCGAGACAAAAATGCGAGAAACTTCAATTTTAGTCAATCTGACACGACCACATTCATAACTTGCCTAGCACTCTTATTGGCTAATGGAAAAACGGTGACAGATCGACGTTTCACAGAATTTTTCATAAATTAAACTCTTCGAAATGCATAAATTATAAATTTATGTGTCTGTCCGCTTATTGACAATAAAAATTAACCAAATGAGCGCGCGAGAATTTTGCAGTCATTGTAAAATACTGCTTTCATTCTCGCTAGGCCTCTTAGCCATCTTTCAACGCTTTGCGGCTTCGCGAATGGGTTTTTGAAGTTTGTCCACAGAAAGGAGGCGTGACTGTGATTGGACGACTGAGTCAATCATGTCGGGAGACCAAGAGGGCAATAAAAAAATTTGTTGTTGACAAATTACGGTCTGTCACCCCGATAAGGCTCAGTTTGTTATTCAACGGTCGAAGCCGTGGCCACTTAATCGATAAAGCGAATCATGCGGAAGCTGTTTTCTTAGGATCGAGTGAACAAACTACGGCCTGAGGTCGCTCGCAGAACTGCTATTGCGTTGATGGTGGGTTGAAATGAAAATTCAATCTGAACCCCAATCTTTGTCAATTGAGAAACCGAGAAATTGAAAGATGACTCCAATCGCGTTGGATCTGAAAAAAAAAAAAAAAACACGGGAAGGAAGCCGCCCACAATGGCAATAAGGTTAGGCTTTTTAATTGAGAATATTTTTATATAATTGTCTTCTTATGCCTTTTATCGGAATTCCCAGACAAATCCTTACATTTCTTTCCGCCAGGTAAAGGTAGATCTTATTTAACGTCGGTAATTCCTTTACCTTCTAGAGCGAGGGTATTCTCCCAAGAAGCCGACGGTGCACTCATTTTACCCCCCTCTTACCATCAGTGTTCCGTTTTAAGGGTATTTAAGGCTGTTTAAGCTTCCCTGAAAGGAAAGAAGTTGAAAGAAGGATGTGACATCCGGGGATCGAACTCAAGACCTCTTGCACCAAGGCAAGGCCAGGCTTTCCCTGAGCTTGAGGCGCCTGTGGTTTTTATTTTGTGGAAACACTGACCATTTAATGCTCGTACCTTGTTGCATTTCTTGAAGGTGTATGCTAGTGTCCTACATCAGAGGCATACTTTGTGTGAGAATCAAAACTTGTTCTTCACATTTGCATCTTGTGTATGTGTGTTGTAACAATTTATGCCCATAAAGTCTTCTCCAAAAATAATCATTT
Organism: Montipora capricornis; assembly: GCF_036669925.1. Lineage (NCBI taxonomy): Eukaryota > Metazoa > Cnidaria > Anthozoa > Scleractinia > Acroporidae > Montipora > Montipora capricornis. The sequence continues at coordinate 67,068,890 of NC_090892.1, read as the reverse complement.
ACATAACGTTTTTGGCATTTTATGTTCATTCGTCTCCCCTTGTCCCAAAAGGGTGGTACTGCTTAAAGGTGCTGTTAAACTGTGCAATTTTTCGTACAACTTGTCTTGTAAAGCCATTGCGAAACAAGTTGCACGAAATATTGCGCAATGTAACATACCTTGCAACGGGGTAAAAACGATGCAGAAAGTAAAACTGAGTTCTACTTTCCGCAACGACTCTGGTAACGTTGCAAAGACATTTTCGAACTTTGCGCAGCGTAATATTTGTCCTGCAACTCGTGTCGCAACGGTTTGCAGCACCAGCAAAAGAAAGTCATGTGATCATCGAAAACGAGACAAGTTGCAGGAAACGTTACTTAGTGTAACGCCCGTCAAGTAATGTGTTTTGCTGTGTGAGAACTTTACTCGAAACAAAATTGCAAGAAAAGTTGCTAGAAAAATTGCACTGTGTGACAGCGCCAAAGGTTTCTGATCCATCTTTAACACACTCTTCCAACCTCTGATTAGTAAATGTAAACGTTTTACAAGACGATGTTAAAAGAGCAGCTGCTATCTTTTGAGAACCCAAACAAATTTTGGAATATTTACTAGAACATATTTTTGGTGGTAAAGTTTGGAATTCACCAGATTTCTGTGGTAAACAATTATAAAAAACTACTCTCAATATAAAATCAGTGATTTCTCCTCTGCTCTCTTTAACATTTCTACTGTTTTATACTGAACCACTGGCTCGCTTTTCTCTTTGTTGTGTAATGTCTGTGATTTTTAGCACTTGTTTATTTTTTTTTTCGAATTGGTATCTAGTAGCCTAATAAGTTTTTACCTTTTACCTAACCAAATTCCATACTTACATGTATCTTGATATTTTTTTCAGTTAATCTTTTACTTCTGTAAAGGCTTTTATTTTTTAGCTCATTTCTGGATAGTAGTATATTTTCTTTGTAATTAATAGCATTAGTAAAATTGCTGTTGTTGTTTTTGTTGTTAACCTAATGGGAGATTGTGTTGATTATTCTACTATAGATCCTGTACAACCAGAAGCAAGTTGTGCTAATGTTGTGTCAGCAGCTGGCAGAAGCACCACGCACGGTCATCATGAGCATGGTAATTTAATCACTGATAAAAATCACTGAAAGTAGGTGTCTCCAACTTGCTTAGGATGAATGAGTTATACCCCCCATTATGGTTTTAAAAATATGTAATGAGTGGGAGGGTTTCATGAAGACTTGTTGAGATAGAGGTGCATTTTTGGGAGCGGATAGTTGGCCTGTTGTCACATCCTCATTGCTATTAATTTATGAAACGCTACTTCCACCAGCAAAAAAATATAGAATCAAGGAGATCTCTGAAAATGTTGGATAAATAGTCGAATGAGAAAGAAAATGGCACTAGGTGTGCTTTTCTCATTGCATAAATTTTGTTTTCTTTATATAGTTCCTTGTAGCATTACGTTTGGTAATGCAATGACCCGGCACCACTAATTCTTGTTCATTTTACTCGCTTCATTTTAGAATGAAGCTGCCCTACTGAAGATGTAAGCAATTATTTTCACAGCAAATAGATGTTCGGTCCCACCATTTTTTCCTTCGTTGTTTGTTTCAGAGATCGCAGATTGTGAATCAGACATCAGATTCTTTGCCAAGCGCCACGATCCGGACACAAGAAATTGGCTGTTTGATGATTTCAACAAGTGGTTCAGTGATCCTGGTGAGTCCAGAGCTTATGTTCTCCTGGGTGATGCAGGAGTCGGCAAGAGTGTGATTGCTGGAGCCCTGGCGCAACGCATGAAGGAGCATTTAGGTGCTGCCTGCTTTTGCCGTCACTACGATGACACAAGAAATGATCCCAGGTATCTTCTTGGGACTTTGGCGAGTCAACTCTGTAAATGTAATAGTCGCTACAATAATACAGTGGGTGGGATAGATGGTGTAATCACGATGTTACACAATAATAAATTAGGAGTTCAGGAACTTTTTACAAAACTGTTAGAAGAACCATTAGCTAAGTGTACGCATTTAGCAGAGCGAAAATTAGTTATTATTGACGCCCTAGATGAGACAGAGTACGAGTCCAGGGAAGATTTCCTTTTCCTTATAAAGGAACGTTTCCCGCGTCTTCCTCATTGGCTTTTGTTCTTTATCACCAGTCGCCCTGAAGACAAAATACGGGAAAGATTGGAGAAATACAATCCTTGTGTTAGGATTTGCGCGGGCGATAGTGAACAGCATTATATTTATCAGCAGCACGAGGGAGATATTCGACGATTTCTTCAGAATGGTGTCGATTTTTCGCTTCTCCCGTTCACCGTGGAAGAGATCGCGAAGTCTTGCAATGGGTTGTTCTTGCATGCATTTTACCTCAGGAAGAAACTCAACGATCTCGCAAAAACAGGTAAGATGGATTACACGCTGAGTGACCTTCTTGTCGACGATGTTGAAGATTTCTTTCGGGACAATTTTCAACGAGTGTTTAGTAGAGTAGGTAAAGATCTCTACGAGAAGTTGATCGGATGTATCCTAGCTGCTCCATCTCCCCTTCCTGTCTCGTTTATTCCCTTTGTTCTGCAACAAGAAAAATCGAGTCTTGATGAGCAGGAAGTAATTGATGCTGTTATGCAATTTGCTTGGAATCAAACTTCCAATGATACCGTCACCTTTCTACACAAACGGATTCCAACTTGGTTAACAAAAAATCCAAGGACGAGAGACTACCAAAGAAAGACCAAAAGAAAAGATTGTCCTCACTTGTTGATAGACAAGAAAAAGGCAGAAGAGTACCTGGCAAGAATATTTGAGGAAACACTGTCTGGTATTGTCACCGAACCTTTACCAGCATGTCCATGCATAAATGAGAATTTGCAGGACTATGCTTTTCGCTTTGCCATTCGATTTTTGTGTGAGTATGGTGACCAGGAATTAGTAGGAACTGTTTTTAGGTGTTTGACAAGTTTGCATTTCTTGGAGAAAAGAGTCGAAAGTGGGAAAATTGGTATCTACCACCTGCTAGAAGATTTGAAGCTTGCTTCATGCTGCCCCGCATTCAAGGACTTACACAAGAAGAATATTCTTCATGAGATCTCCAACGCTCTTGAAAGCAATGTTCATATTCTTTTGGAAGCGCCTCATCTTTTAATTTCCTGTCTTCGAAATGGATCAAAAGTCTTGCAAGAAACTGGTCTAATTCCCAAACTCTTGGGACCGTGGTTGGAGTGGAGTGCTTTTCCTGAGTGTCTTCCAGGCTTTCACGTTTTTGCGACAGCTTCTGATCAAAGAACGGTAGTGGCCTCAAATGGTCGCTCCATTGTTTTTGTTGATGCATCTCGTTTAACGATAGTGAGTGGTCCTTTTGAGGTAAGTCAACTTACAATAAAGGAAATCAAGCATTTGGAGTTCTCGCCTGACGGTAAGTGGGTGTTTTTCGGTAGACTGGACAAATGGTTTTCGGTTGAGCGTAAAAGTGTCGAAGACTTTTCGCAGTTCTCTGGAAATAAAATCATTTATGAGAAGTGCGCGTTCACTCGTGATGATCAGTACATTGTCGTAGAAGGGACTGGCGCTTTCTTGGTGTCTTGTGAGTGTGCAGGCGAACTATTGGCTCTTTGGGCCTTACAAGAAATTCACCACAATAGAAGTGAAATGACCTGCTTTCCGTTGCCATCCATTCCTTTTGTTTTCAGAAGATCAGCCAAACGATGGCGCTCCAGTGATTGTCTCGGAGGATCAGTCGAACAATTGGTAGTCTACCTTGAAGCACCAGAGTCGTATGAGCCGGTTGAGCCTTTTGTGTGTTTAGTACCCTGTAATCACTGTACGCCATTTTGTAAAAAACTGGGAGCATTACTACAGTCAGTTTATGATTCATCCTTGAGAGCAGTTCGCCAACTGATTGTTGAACTTTATCCTTATATATTTGATTTCCAGGTTTGGAATGTACACAATGGAAGACCTTTGTTGTACGATGTCTTTTCGCTCAGTGTTCAGTTAAACGAATTCACTTATTTTTGGCACGTAAGGCACGGCAGACAGTTGAAGGGACTTTACGGTATCACCGCTAAAGCTTCTTCTATCAGTAACATAGCTGTGGCAAATGCTGTTTACGCTGTTACCCTTTCTGAGATGCACGGGGAGTTGCGGAGGCTGAGGGTGAGAAGATTCCTAGACAAGGAGGCATGGCTGACACGGAAACGGGAAGGACACCCAGAGGAGGATATTAGGCGACGGGTCCCAAGGCTATCGAGGATACTTTTTGCGTTCTCTCGAATGAATTCTCATCTGCTTCTGAAAGATGATTTTTCCGTGAGTTTCATTTCCGTTTCACCACGACAGAAATGGCTCCTCCTGAGCTATTGGGATGAACCTAACATTTTACGTGTGTACTCTGTATCCGAAGCAAATGAAGAACAGTATTTTCTTGATGCTAACTGTATCCTGAGAAAGCTCGAGCCGTTTTGTTACTTCACATTTACGAATGATGACAGCTACTTCATATATAGCACTTCATCAGGGTCACTATACGCTTTATGTCTCCAAACAGGTACAGCTTTGAAAAGCGTTACTGGAACAAACCTTTGTGTGTTCAAAGGGGAAAGGCAGGTTGGTTATTCCTTTCAAAGCAAAAGCGAGAAAAAAGCAATATATTTGACAGATCTTTTTAGCCCGTTGGTGTTTCTACGCTTATCAAGCTTAATCCATGGCTCAGCAGTATCAAAATCCGCTGCAACGACATTCATTTCAAGTGACAGCTTGAAAGCTGTGAGCTCCAACTCGCTGACTACGAGTTTGCAATTTATGAATGAAAGCATGTCACCCACATCGGACGCTTCATTGGCAAGTTCTCGTGTGCTCCAAAACGTTGTGTTTTCTGCTAATGGAAAGTCAATTGCCTTTCGTGATGAAAACAAGGTAAAGTTGTGCAGTGTATCTGCAGAATTCGTAGAGGTCCAGGAGTGTTGTACCATATTTGATCAAACGTCTTCGTTAACGGCTGTAATCTCTTTCTCCACTGACAGTCAATATCTTCTCGTTTGTATACGGGATAAGTTAAACGACCAGGATTTCTACGTTTGGGATGTTGAAAAACAACAGCTGTCAGTTAAATTTAAATTGTCAGGATGTGTCATTTTCGAATGTTTTTGTCTTTCCCCGGACAAAACGAAGTTGATCTTATGTTGCGAATATGAAATTCATATTTGGAAGTATTGCAATGGTACTTGCTGTTTATTGGAAAGAATTGGAGTCGAGAGATTTTACAGTTCTGTCAAATTTAGTCAGTGTATTGTTTCTTTGGACAATGAACTGCTAGTTTGCTGCATCGCAAACATAATTATTCTCTACAGCCTTCGGGTTCCTGGCAGAATTTTTCAGTCCAAACGATCTTTCCGTGGTCATCTTGGCAGAGTTGAGTTCTGTAAGTTTTTGAAAATAAACCGTTACCTTATTAGTTATGGCATTGACGGCGTAGTTTTCCTGTGGGATTTGGAAAAGGCAAAAGCTGTTGGGTTCGCGAAAATAACGCAAAACCAGGAATCGATCGTTGGCATGGCCGTGTCACCCGATGAGGACAGAGCTGTTTGCTTCACGTCCCGTGGTCGAATATGCGTTGTTAAGCTCTGTAACCTGGGAATGTGCCTCTCTTTGAAATTGTTGACGGCACCAACAAAACACGAAACGAATAGTGCAGAGGAAAGTCCACAATCTGCAGGAGAAATGGTGTCTACGATTTCAGCTCCATGTGCTGAGGATGAACTGGAATTCAGCAGTTCTGAGTCGGAAGAAGACATGTTTTCTTA
>NC_090892.1:67005602-67058102 GCF_036669925.1 Montipora capricornis | reverse complement strand
AGGCTATTCAGAGCGTGGACTGACTTCACAGTTTCAAGAACATGCTCTTACCTTTTTCTGACCTCTCGACCACACTTGTCATAGGGCCTTACGTCGCTTGGATGGCTTAGTGTCAAAGAAAAGTTAGAGATTAATGACACTATAACAGTCCATAACTGCCTTAACAACTTGGCGCCTAAATATCTATGTATTGAGATTATCGTTAAGTAACGCACTCTGTAGATAATTTAAACATTCCTCTTTGTCGCTTGGCGACTGGACGGCGTCGCTTAGCCTATTTTGAATAAATTGAGCAATAATCTCGCATGATCTCGGGACTTAAACTAGTTTAGATATATTTAAACGCTGCCTTTTTTAGGAGTATTTAAGCGATTTGAGTTAGGTAATTTATTTATTATCATGATTTCATTTATTATATGGATGTAATTTGGCGTAACTCACAGTCACAAGGCGTAACTCACTGTCACAAAGGGTAACTCACCATCCCAAGAGGTAACTCACCATCACATGGCGTAACTGACCGTCACAAAGCGTAAATGACCGTCACAAGGGGTAACTCACCATCACATAGTGTAACTCACCGTCACAAGGCGTAACTCACCGTAATTTTTCACAGCAACACCTTTCACTTCATACGTTGGGCTCCTAAGTTCTCAGCGTTTAGCTCTGAGGGCCCCTTTAAAATTTTCTTCCGCAGCAGCCTTGGTGAAGAAACTACTGTTTTATTGATACTTCCCCTTTGTTATGTGTAGACTTAATAATGGAAATGCCATTTTGCATGGTTTACCTAGTAAGTACTTAATTCGAAGGTTGCAGTCTGTACAAAACTGTGAAGCTTGCCTGATAGTCATTACATGTAACATGGGGCTCTAAGTTTACACACATAACACCCCCACTTAAGGAGCTCAACTGGATACCAGTTGAGCAGTGCATAATTTAAGATATTATTAACAGTATTTAAGGCTTTAAATAATTTAGCTTCTATATATAATTTATATAAGTAGCTGAATAGAGCCTTATAGTTCCAGTCATAGTTTAAGGTGATGTAAAAAATTCTTGCTCGTTGTTCTTCAGGCTAATCTAAAAACCTATGGTGACAGGGCTTTATCTGTTGTTGCCCCAAGGCTTTGGAACACCCTTTCCCTTGAAATTAGGCTTAGCAGCTCAGTCAGTACTTAAAAAAAAAGACTTTAAGACCTACAGTATCTTTTTAAGTAGACATATGCCATAACTTCTATTATTGTTATTTTTTCTTTGAATTAGTCATTTGTTACTTATTTATATTTGGTTAATGAGTTTTTGAATTGCACAATAATTGTTAAGTGCCATAGAGCAGGCATTGGATATGATGCTGTATACAAGTAAATCTGTCTATTATATATTATTATGTTAGATATGTACAATCAGCCAAGAAATATTTCAAAATATGATCACTACTACCACCTGTTTCCTCCTTCGCCCACATTTGTCAGGCATTAAAGACTTTCTCTTCACAAAAGGGCAGAAAATTTAGTAGTGCTCATACTTGACTGATCTAAAAGTCTTAACCAATAAAATTGAAGCGAATTTATTTGTTCTTATACCAGTCACAATTGATAAAGGAAACTTACAATAATAAATATTATATTGGTAGGTAACATAAGGCCTAGTGATGGGACTATGACGATGAATCAGGAATGAATGGTTATGGCTGCTGCAGCATCAGGAAGGTAAAAATACATCATTTTTATTTTGTTGTACTTATCAAAAATAATCCAGCTTTGTGCAATAATTGAATGGCATTTTGCATAATCCCAGTGACATTTTTCGTTTTCCAGCTATTTGTTTTATCCTGTCTTAACCTAGCTCTCAAACATTTTCTTTCTTCTTAGGTTATTTCTTCATTGTGTTGGGGATAACGAAAAGCGGTGGCTGGTTTTTGGCATTGGGCTAAACAAGGTTCTTGTTTCCCAAGTGCGCTCCTTTCTTGAAAGAGAAATTCAAAAGGAATACTGTAACGTCAAAAGTAGTCATGGTATTGATACCCAGGCCACACCAACACGACTGACCCACTGGCCAAACTTACTGGCAAAGAAAGTGTTTTTGAAGTATGAGAACATTAATGGCAATGATGCACTACCCAAGGTACATGGAAAGTTCAATTACCCTGCCTTTGACTGCCGGGTCACATCTCATATCGACTTTGCTAAGTTATATGTGGAGAACTTCATGGCTAAGTTCAATGCCTTTGATGAACACTGTGATGCAACAGCTGTGCTTATCTTGCTTAGCAAGGTGCCAGTGTTTTCTGCTACTGTTCAGAGCGCTTCAAGTGATCTTCGACAATCCAGGAATTCTTGGGCCCATTGTGCTTTCAAGGATTGGGATACTGTGAAGTTCAGGTAGAGTTTTGATCAAATGGAAAAACTTGTGAATGCACTTGGTCTGCCAGTTGGTGATCAGGCCAAACTATTATCTGATCTGCAGGACTGGGAAAGTAAAGGTATTTATCTACCTGGTAATAATTTTGACTCTCTCTTGTATTCATGTCTGAGTTAGAAAAAAGTTTATTATAGGACCTAACATTTGGCAGTCGGTCCTTCTTGAAAGTGGGTAAAATACTTTATGTTACATGTAGCCCCAAGTGACTCAAAACTGGCCAGAAAAATTAATTGTTATATCCTAGATACTGGATGACCAAAAGAAACCTTGATTTCCCTCTGTGTAGGAAGATTAATGTTAACATCATGATGAAATCTGCATGTTGATTTTCTTACACTGAAAACAAGGTGTTGTGGCTTTCAAGATACATTTTCCTGATGAGTAACTTAATTTCCATATTTAGAGCTTTGTATGACAAGAATGTAAAAAATCTGTTATTCACTTCAGTCTTTAATCATTGTTGGCTTATGATGTGACAACTTATTACTTTCTACATTAGGTACCTTGCTGTGTATGAATGCCACTGTAGACCCTGCTTTGTTAAAGTTAGTGCAAGATCATGTGAATGCATTGAAGTCTGATGTAGACGAGATGAATTTTGATATGGAGAGTGAAAGGAAGTTAGTGGAGAAAGCACTGAAGAATTTTGATGAATTAGATGCACGAGTTTCTGGGTTGGAGCAAGGGTTTGGGCATCTCCAACAGGAGCAGAAATCGCTGAAATCGGATGTTGAAGATGTAAAACTTTTTGTTGAAAGAGTACAAGTACAGAGAAATTGGGGTAATTAGGAGAATGTGATAGAAAATGACTGTCAAAAGTAATTACTTGATCTCACTTCAGTTTATCAACCAATGAGAAGGAAAAGCAGGCACAACTTCCACGCGCGATTTTTCTGCACTTTGAGCAAGTTACATATAATTGCTACAAATTTGGATTGGTTCATTACGCTGTTTGCACCTGCTGTGATTGGTCAAAGTAATTACTTTCAATTCATTTGATATTTGTTTTATGACACTTGAGAACCGCTCTAATAATTATTTTGGCATTGGTATTTATTTAGTAGTAGTTGACTCAATGATTTGAAACTTCAAGGGAAATATTTGAAATGATTCAGGTTATGGGGACGTTATAGAACCCACACACTATTCGAGAAGAGTAGGGGATGAAGTTCCCGGTGTTGTGGCTGTCCTTTGTGAGTGTGTTCTTTCCAGCAGAAGTGGCCGGTTTGGTGTACAGTATGGGGCCCAGTTCTCGGCCACAAAAAACGTAAACTTGTATTTCTTACCTTGGAATAGCCGTAAGGACTTGAAATTTCAAACGACAACTAGCTTCAGCATTCAGTTTATACATGTAAAGCTATCGACTGCTCAACCCTGTTTTCACCCGAGTGGGCCCAGTTATCGGCCAGCGCGGCCCAGTTCTTGGCCACAAAAAAGTGCGCTCGATTCCTCAGAATGAACAACGCTTTATCACCAATTTTTGTTGTTCAAGTCACTAATAAGGCTTGTGTTTGATATTTCGACCACCTTCGGCTTCCATTGATACCAACCTCGTAGCTGAAGGAACTACCAGCGTTAAATAAAGTTACTTTACCTTTGTTAACTCGATCGCAAGAAAACAGCTTGCGAAAGATGCGCTTTATCGAGGAAGTGGCCACGGCTTCGACCGTTGAACTGAGCCTTACCGGGGTAGCAGACCGTAGTTTGTCAAAAACATTTTTTTAAAATTCCCCTGGGTCTCCCGACACGACTGTATTCTCTGAGAAACCAATAATTCAATTTCACTGGCTTCAATGGGTGCTTACCATTTAGGCAAAAAATCCGGGAATTTTGCTTTGAGGTCAAATGGAAAGGCAGTTTTCCGGAAAATCTTTTGGAAATTGTGGACAACCTCTAGAGGTATTCCCTTTTCTCCGTTTGGATTGGAATCGGGCAATTCCCTTACCATTTGCGAGAATCTTTCCATTTCCAGTCCCTTTCTCGCAAGATGGAGTAAAATAGGCAACCTCGTTCCCAGGGTTTCTCTTCTCTGCCTCCTAATGTCGTTGAGGAGAAACCCTGGTTCACTCTGGTCACGTGTCTCCCAAAAAGTGGGAGGTGACAAAAAAACAAACGAAGAGACGGGCAGCCAAGTCTTAAATTTGTCTTTCCTGAGCCCACTATAGAAGTAAAAAAAAATTGTCCAGGAAAAGTAAAACACATCTGTCAGGTGAAACAGTATCAACTGCGAGGGAAATGTCAAAGTCCGAGACACCGAAAAAGATTTACGCAGCTTCTAGTACCGTGGCAAGTTCCTGTAGGCTCTGCAAGTCTGTGGTAGATTCTGCTCACAGTAAAAATTTATTTGGAAAACCAAATCGTTCGTTGCTCGCTTCCGCGGAAGACATTTACGGCAGTTCTCTGCAGAAGAGTGAATTATTGCCTCATTTACTCTGTAGACCTTGTGAAAGGCGTCTTAACAACTTCAAAACGTTTAAGACACTGATTTCGGAAAGTCAGAGATCCTTAGAACGAGTTAAGAGATGCATTGAGGAGTCACCCTCCGCGCCTCGAACAACGAAGACTTCAAAAGCAGATTACGTTTCGGCGGGTTGCGTTTCGCGAAGTAGCCGGCGAGGACTCAATTTCCGTGAACAACGTTCCCTTGAAGGAGGAAGTCAGGTATTTATGAAGCAAATTTATGTTAGACACTCATAAGACTTTGAGATTTTCCCAGCTGATCGTTCCCAAGTATTGCGAACACGAATACATTTTTGGTCAACGCGCGTGTCATTTCATGAGATACACAAAATTGATTTCTTTGTTTTAAAGACCAGACTGTTTCCCATAAGTTGTCATTATAAACTACCTTGCAAGTTCAACGGACAACAAGAAGAAACTATCTGTTGGCCACATCTGTTCTTGAAGGAAATGACCCCTTTTAATTCCACATCCTTCCTTTGAATATCTTTTCACAGTTTCCAGACACAGAATTAACGCTTGAGGACAGTTTGATCGATATGATTCAACTTCGCTGTGAAATAGAGAGGGAGCTTTCTGAGGTTGCCCGAAGAGAAACAAATTCGGTTTTGCGGAAGAGAGGATACCCTGGTTTGAGTTCTTTCACGTTTGAAGATATCCTGTCAGAAATGCGATGTGTTTCTCCAACAGTGTTTACTATATTGTCGTGGATGATTCAACTTGATCTCAGCAACGGAAAGAACGCCGCATCGTTAGCACTAATCTATGGGATAATAATGTTTAAAAGATGTCGTGAAATGAGCCGTCTCCAGAGACTTAACACTGTGCTTTTCTGCGAGGGCAACGCTACCAAAGAGGTAATTGAATTCAGTTGGAAGCGATCTTTACCGGCAGAAAATTACAAGTCATCTGTTTTTTTTACCCATCATAATTCAATTAGTCTAGATCTTGTGATAAAATTGATTAAAAAGACAAACGCAACTAGATTCATTGTGACAACGTTTCGACATGAATTGAATGAATTGAATGAAGCATAACTTATAGTACAAGAACAATAGAACAATATATACAATAGTACGCTAACAAGTTTTAGTGTCATAAAGAAATGCGCATCGAAATTTGACTGCTTAATTCACGAGATGTTCTACATCAAAGAATTGAAACCATCACTTAATGTGCAGTCAGACTGTCAGGGCAAAACTATTTACTTAGAATTCACACATGTTGTTAGCGTACTATTGTATATATTATTCTATAGTGTTTTTTTTCTTTTCCTGTGCAAGCTTACCAATCTTGAATGGCACCTCGCTCTCAGATTATCCTGTCTTCTGTGAAATATCGGAGGTACATTAAAATACAATTAATCGTTGGTGACAATTAAGAACAATAAGGGGGGCACACCCTATGGCTGTTATTTACTTTTACAGACGCCTATATGTAGTAGTAGTGCTAGTAGTCTGATGAAGATTTCTTAACTTTATCTTTCCAAAGCTTCTTGAGAGATTCCACTGTTATGGTGTTACGCAGGGTGCAACTATGAAATACACCATACAACGACATTAGGAGGCAGAGAAGAGAAATCCTGGGAACGAGGTTGTAAAATATGCGGGATGGAATTCGGGGTAGTAAATGGTGAGCGCCATTCTCGTCCGGTTGGTCAATAAATTCGAAAAATCGCCTACCTTAATGCAACGATTAAATGGTAAGCACCCAGTAAGTCACGGAGGGTCTTGGGTTCAGCTCGGATTTTTCCGAGTTCACATTCGGCGATGCATAATATCTTTCATGTATTTCAATAAGTCCAGCGACAAAATATTCGGAGCACAATATCCTACGAGAACAAAGTATATACGCATGTTAGTTCCTTGAAGGCTTGATAAATACAGTTTCGATCGCGAACAGCCTACTGCGTACAAATTCCTATTAACTAATAAAAGCGGCATGAATGCGCAAAATTACCATGACTAACAAAGAATTTCGTTATTCTCCTAAGTTTGTACACTTAACAAATTGATGTTAGTTTTTCATGCGTCTGTCCCGTTATTGATCATGAATTTCGTCATAACATTGTCAAAGTATCGCCTGGTGGATCCGAAGACAACTTTGACGATGTTATGACGAAATTCATTGTCAATAACAGGACAGACGCATTAAAACTGACATCAATTTGTTTTTTGCAGTAACAAAGAGACAGAGGCGTCAAAATTAAGTCAAAACACGAGAAGAACGCGAGACAAAAACTTAAATTTTATTCAATCTGACGCGACCAAATTCATAACTTGCCTCGCTGTCTTTTTGGCTAATGGAAAAACGGGGACTTTCTATCGGTTAAAAAGTGACAGATCGACGTTTTACTGAATTTTTCATGAATTAAACTCTTCGAAATGCATAAATTATAAATTTATATGTCTGTCCGCTTATTGACAATAAAAATTTGCCAATGAGCGCGCGAGAATTTTGCAGTCATTGTAAAAATACTGCTTTCATTCTCGCTGGGCCTCTTAGCCATCTTTCAACGCTTTGCGGCTTCGCGAATGTGGTTTTGAAGTTTGTCAACAGAAAGGAGGCGTGACTGTGATTGGACGACTGAGTCAATCATGTCGGGAGGCCAAGAGGGCAATAAAAAAAATTTGTTGTTGACAAATTACGGTCTGTCACACCGGTAAGGCTCAGTTTGTCATCCAACTGTCGAAGCCGTGGCCACTTTAGCGTCAAGCGCATCTTTCGGGAGTTGTTTTCTTTCGATCGAGTGAACAAACTACCGCCTGAGGTCGCTCGCAGGCCTGTTATTGCGTTCATGGTGGGTTGAAAATGAAAGTTCAATCTGAGCCCCAATCTTTGTCAATTGAGAAACCGAGAAATTGAAAGATGACTCCAATCGCGTTGGATCTGAAAAAAAAAAAAACCACACGGGAAGGAAGCCGCCCACAATGGCAATAAGGTTAGGCTTTTTAATTGAGAATTTTTTGATATAATTGTCTTAAGCCTTTTATCGGAATTCCCAGACAAATCCTTACATTGTTTCCGCCAGGTAAGGGTACACCTTATATAACGTTGGTAATCCTCTACAGTGAGGGTATTCTCCCAGGAAGCCGACGGTGCCCTCAGTTTACCCCCTTCTTTCCATCAGTGCTCCGTTTTAAGGGTATTTAAAGCTACTTAAACTACACTGAAAGGAAAGAAGTCGAAACAAGGACGTGAGATCCGGGGATCGAACTCAAGACCTCTTGCACCAAGGCCAGGCCAAGCTTTCCCTCCCACTGAGCTTGAGGCGCGTGTGGTTTTTATTTTGTGGAAACACTGACCAGTTAATGCTCGTACCTTGTTGCATTTCTTGAAGGTTTATGCTAGTGTCCTACATCAGAGACATACTTTGTGTGAGAATCAAAACTTGTTCTTCACATTTGCATCTCTTGTATGTGTGTTGTAACAATTTATGCCCCTAAAGTCTTCTCCAAAAATAATCATTTACGTAAGGTTTTTGGCATTTTATGTTCATTCCTTTCCCCTTGTCCAAAAAAAGTGTTACTACTTAAAGTTGCTGTTAAACTGTGCAATTTTTGGTACAGCTTGTCTCGTAACGCCATTGCCAAAAAAGTTGCACGAAACATTGCACAATGTAACATACCTTACAACGGGCAAAAATCGTTGCAGAAAGTAAAACTGAGTTCTACTCTCCGCAACGGCTCTGGTAACGTTGCAAAGACATTTTCAAGCTTTGCGCAGCGTAATATATGTATAACTTGTGTCGCAACGGTTTGCAGCACCAACAAAAGAAAGTCATGTGATCATCGAAAACGAGACAAGTTGCAAGAAACGTTACTTAGTGTAACGCCCGTCAAGTAATGTGTTTTGCTGTGTGAGAACTTTCCTCGAAACAAAATTGCCAGAGAAGTTGCTAGAAAAATTGCACTGTGTGACAGCTCCAAAGGTTTCTGATCCATCTACTATGTTAAAAGAGCAGCTGTTTTTTTTTTAGAACCCAAGCAACTTTTGGAATATTCACTAGAACATATTTTTGGTGTTAAAGTTTGGAATTCACCAGATTTCTGTGGAAAACAATTATAAAAACTACTCTCAATAACATAAATTCAAGGATTTCTCCTCTGCTCTCTTTAACATTTCCACTGTTTTACAATGAACCACTGGCTCGCTTTGCTCTTTGTTGTGTGATGTCTGTAATTTTTAGCACTTGTTTATTATTTTTTTCAAATGCGTATCTAGTAGCCTAATAAATTTTAACCTTTTACCTAATCAAATTCCATATTCACATGTACCTTGATATTTTTTCGAGTCAATGTTTTACTTCTGTAAAGGCTTCCATTTTTTCGCTCATTTCTGGATATTTGTAATTAATAGTATTAGTAAAAGTAATGTTGTTGTTTTTGTTGTTAACCTAATGGCAGATTGTGTTGATTATTCTACAATAGATCCTGTACAACCAGAAGCAAGTTGTGCCAATGTTGTGTCAGCAGCTGGCAGAAGCAGCACGCACAGTCATTATGAGCATGGTAATTTATTCAGTGATAAAAATAACTGAAAGGAGGTGTCTGGAACTTGCTTAAGGAGGCTCGAAAGGGTTTTTCGTTTCTACAGTGTTTGTGAAACACTGTAGCAAAGGCACCAAAGAAAGATACCAAAGAAGGATTTTTCATAGTGTAGACAAACTATAAATATCTTTGCAACTCTATTGTTGTGTAATACTTTAAGGGCACTTATGACGTTATATCGGTTACCATGGCAACACGCCAGGTCCAAAAAAAGGGTCCTCTAAATTTCAGTTCTTTAAAATTATCTGAAAAACGAAGTCGGTGACCTATCGTTTTTATTTCTTTGTTAGAAATCCCCCTAAATTCTTTAACTTCTTAGAGAGTATGACAAAAAGTTATCCAGTAGAATTTAATATATATCGTTTTATAGTTCGCAGAAAATTGTACTAGATAACTTAACTTTTTTATTTGAAGTGCCATCGTGAATGATACTTGCATGCAAAAAATCAATATAGGTCACCGAGCAAAATTTCGAGATAAAGACCAATTTTTTTCCGCACGATTTATTTCCGGTTCGCGCGATTTTACGCCTATTTTCACTTTCGGTGTGTTGCGCTCGCTAACTTGATTTAAATTTGATTCATTCAACTGACGCGTGTTTCTTAGTTATGGCGTGTGTAGGTTACGCGCGTGCGCGCAGCTAAAAAGCCTTTCGAGGCTCCTAAGGTGGCTAAATACGAGATACAAAAACCCTTAACTTGGCGTGTCAACATTGTTTCGTTGCAAGTTTGGGTCGATGTTTCCCGTTTTTCACCTTGCATGATCATCTTGTCACGCAACAAAAACATTTGTTGCGGGTTGAAGAAAGTTGTTGCGAAAAGTAGAGCGCGGGTCTACTCTGAGCAGCAAATTTTGGTTTTGTTGCTCGTTTTTCACTGATCAAGCTCACAACTTATAGCGCAACAAATTTGCTCGTGTACTAGCACATCAACAAATCAGCGAGCTGCATTTCTTCAACCTCCGACAAATGTTTTTGTTGCGCGACAAGGTGATCATGCAAGGTGAAAAACGGGAAACATCGACCCAAACTTGCAACGAAACAATAGGGCCGTTTATACGAGAGAAAATAAGTCGCGGCCAGATAACTCTGGCCGCGGCTTACGTAAGCCGCGAACACCCCGTATAAATGGTACGAAATCTACGTTCACGGCTTTCTCAAGCCGTGGCTTATCCTGGCCGGGAAGTTAATACTCGTATAAATAGTTCCTTTCGCGGCTTAAGTAAGCCGCGGCCAGAGTTAGCCGCGGCTTATTTACTCTCGTATAACGGCCCTAATGTTGACGCGACAAGTAGAGGGTTTTCGTATCTCGTATTTCGCCGCCTTAAGATGATTGTGTTACACCCCCATTACGGTTGAAAAATATGTAATGAGTGAGAGAATTTCGTGACGTCCTATTGAGATAGAGGTGGATTTTTGGGAGCGGATAGATGGCCTGTTGTTACAACTTTGTTCTGAATAACTTGTATCTTGTGTTGGAAAGTACGATCAGGGTATATCATCAGAGAAGTTTAGAAACCTGTCCTTTGTGCCTCAGCCTCATCTTTTTGAGACGAGAGCACTTATTAATTAGAGTAATAACATAAGTACAATACAAGTATAAGTTTTGGTTTGTGATATCGCGCAAGCGCGTGTTCGGAACAGGAAACTGTAATCTTGAGTACGCTATTACGTCTGGACAGGATTTATCGTCATTGCTGTTAGTTTATGAAACGTTACTTCCACCAGCAAAAAAGATATAGAATCAAGGAGGTCTCTGAAAATTTTGGATAAACAGTTGAAAGAAAAAGAAAATGGCACTAGGTGTGCTTTTCTCATTGCATAAATTTTGTTTTCTTTATATAGTTCCTTGTAGCATTACGTTTTCTAATGCAAAGGACCCGGCATCACTAAGTCTTGTTCATTTTACTCGGATCATTATTTTCACAGCAAACAGATGTTCGGTCCCACCATGTTTTCCTTCGTTGTTTGTTTCAGAGATCGCAGATTGTGAATCAGACATCAGATTCTTTGCCGAGCGTCACGATCCAGACACAAGAAATTGGCTGTTTGATGATTTCAACAAGTGGTTCAGTGATCCTGGTGACTCCAGAGCTTATGTTCTCCTAGGTGATGCAGGAGTCGGCAAGAGTGTGATTGCTGGAGCCCTGGCGCAGCGCATGAAGAAGCATTTAGGTGCTGCCTACTTTTGCCGTCACTATGATGACACAAGAAATGATCCCAGGTATCTTCTTGGGACTTTGGCGAGTCAACTCTGTAAATGTAATAGTCACTACAATAATATTGTGGGTGGGATAGATGGTGTAATCACGATGTTACACAATAATAAATTAGGAGTTCAGGAACTTTTTACAAAACTGTTAGAAGAACCACTAGCTAAGTGCTCACATTTAAAAGAACGAAAATTAGTTATTATTGATGCCCTAGATGAGACAGAGTACGAGTCCAGGGAAGATTTCCTTTTCCTTATAAAGGAACGTTTCCCGCGTCTTCCTCATTGGCTTTTGTTCTTTATCACCAGTCGCCCTGAAGACAAAATACGGGAAAGATTGGAGAGATACAATCCCTGTGTTAGGATGTGCGCAGGCGATAGTGAACAGCATGGTATTTATCAGCAACACGAGGGAGATCTACGGCGATTTTTTGAGAATGGTGTCGATTTATCGCTTCTCCAATTCACCGTGGAAGAAATGACAAAATCTTGCAATGGATTGTTCTTGCATGCATTTTACCTTAGGAAAAAACTCAACGATCTCGCAAAAAAAGGTAAGATGGATTACACGCTGAGTGACCTTCTTGTCGACGATGTTGAAGATTTCTTTCGGGACAATTTTCAACGAGTGTTTAGTAGAGTAGGTAAAGATCTCTACGAGAAGTTGATCGGATGTATCCTAGCTGCTCCATATCCCCTTCCTGTCTCGTTTATTCCCTTGGTTCTGCTACAAGAAAAATCGAGTCTTGATGAGCAGGAAGTAATTGATGCTGTTATGCAATTTGCTTGGAATCAAACTTCCAATGATACTGTCACCTTTCTACACAAACTGATTCCAACTTGGTTGACAAAAATTCCAACGGACAGAGAAGACCAAAGAAACACCAAAAGGAAAGATTGTCCTCACTTGCTGATAGACAAGAGGAAGGCAGAGAAGTACTTGGCAAGGTTTCTCGCTAAAATGCTGTCTGCTATAGTCGACCGACCTCCATCAGCATTGTCATTTATAAAGGTGGATGTGCAAAAGTATGTTTTTCGCTTTGCCATTCGATTTTTGTGTCAGTATGGTGACCAGGAATCAGTAGGAATTGTTTTTAGGTGTTTGAAAAGTTTCCATTTCTTGGAGAAAAGAATCGAAAGTGGAAAAATTGGTATCTACCACCTGGTAGAAGATTTAAAGTTTGCTTCATGCTGCCGCACATTCGAGGACTTACACGAGAAGAATATTCTCCGTGAGATCTCCAACGCTCTTGAGAGCAATGTTCATATTCTTTTGGATTGCCCTCACCTTTTAATTTCCTGTCTTCGAAGTGGATCAAAAGTCTTGCAAGAAACCGGTTTAATTCCCAAACTCTCGGGCCCGTGGTTAGAGTGGAGTGCTTTTGACGGGGAAAGCATTACTTTTCTCTCAGGCTTTAACGTTTTTGCGACAGCTTCTGATCAAAGGACGGTAGCGGCCTCAAAGGGTCGCTCTATTGTTTTTGTTGATGCATCTCGTTTAACGATCGTGAGTGGTCCTTTTGAGGTAAGCCAAAGTACAATAGAAGAAATCAAGCATTTGGAGTTCTCGCCTGACGGTAAGTGGGTGTTTTTCGGTAGACTGGACAAATGGTTTTCGGTTGAGCGTAAAAGTGCGGAAGACTTTCCACAGTTCTCTGGAAATGAAGTGATGTATGAGTGGAGCACTCTCACTCCTGACGATCAGTACATTGTCGTGAAAAGGATTGCCACTTGTCCGGAGCGTAGTATTCACTGCGTATCCGAGCTATTTGCTCTTTGGGCCTTACAAGAAATTCACCACGATGTTACGTTGCCATGCAATGATCATGATTTCAGAGGAATAGCCGAACGATTCCAATTCAGCAATCATTGCGGTAATGTTCCCAGAAGATTAGCCGAACTGGAATGGCACGATTATGTTTCCGAAACATTAGCCAAACGATTGCTAGACTACCTTGAAGCACCAGAGTTGTATCAGCCTTTTAAACGGTTAGTCTTCTGTCATCACGATGCGCCTTTTTGTGAAAGACTCGGCGAATTACTACGGTCAATTGATGATTCATCCTTGACAGCAGTTCGCCAACTGATTGTTGAACTTTATCCTCATATATTTGATTTCCAGGTTTGGAATGTACGCACTGGAAAATCTTTGTTGTACGATGTGTTTTTTCTCAGGGTTCAGTTAAACGAATTCACTTATTTTTGGCACGTAACGCACGACATACCGGTTACGGGATTTTACGGCATCATCGCAAAAGCCTCTTCTATCATTAACATAGCTGTGGCAAATGCTGTTCACGCTGCTGCTCTTGATATTGTTTCTTATAATAACCCTTTCATCGAAAGGGGCATATCTCTGCAGGAAATGAAAGAAAACCTAGAGGAGCGGGAAGATATTGAGCGACAGGTGGCATGGCTAGCGAGGATATTTTTGGCATCCTCTCGAAAGAGGTCTCAACTTTTTCTGAGAGAATTGTTTTGCGTGAGTTTCATTTGCGTTTCACCACGCAAGAAATGGCTCCTCCTGGTCTTCCCTAATAAATGCAACATTTTGCGTGTGTACTCTTTATCGGAAGGAAATGAAGAACAGCATTTCCGTGATGATAACTGTATCCCGAGAGATCTTGGTGAGCCGTTTGTTGACTTCACGTTTACAAATGATGACAGCTACTTCATATATAGCACTTTATCAGGGTCACTACACGCTTTATGTCTTCAAACAGGTACAATTTTGAAAATTGTTTCGGGAACGGCCCTTTTTTACTGCATTGATGAAAAGCAGTTTTGTTATTTGTTTCAAGGTATCAGAGGCGAAAGAAAAAAAATCTTTTTGACCGACTTTTTAATTCCATTGAGATTTGTGGCATCGACTTTTGTACGGAAAGTCCATCCAAGTGAACCTTTGTCGCTTTGTTCTCCACGTTTGGACTCGCTGATCAGTTTGAGTTTTACTTACGAAACGGTATCATTCGTATTGCGGTGTTTACTGGATGATTATCGTAAACAGATGCTTGATAATTTTGTGCTGTCTCCTGACGGAAAGTTAATTGCCATTCACAGAGGGAATAAGATAGAATTGCTTTGTTCTCTGCTTTTCTTGTACGATTCAAAGCGTTTTACAGTCTACGAACACGAATCGTCGTTCACGACTGCACTTGCATTTTCAGTTGACTCTAAATGGCTCCTTTTTTGTGTCCAAGATGGAGTGAACGATCCACATATCCACGAATGGGATGTTGAGAAAGGTGTGCTTGTCTCGTTCAAATTCCCCGTGTTATGTCCACCGACGGTTGAATGCTGTTGCCTTTCGTCGGACAAAGCAATGTTAATCTTGTGCGGTGACAATGAAGTTGAGATTTGGGAGTACGAGAACTCTCCTTGCCGTTTACTAGCAAGATCCGGCGTCAGTTCATTTTACAGCACATATAAGTTCAGTCACTGCACCCTTTCGGTGGACAATAACCTGCTCGCTTGCTGCATTGGGAACAATGTTGTTCTCTTCAGCAGTGTTCGGGACTCTGCGAAAACTTCTCCACCCAAAGCAATTCTTCGCGGTCATCTGGCAAGAACTGTGTTTAGTAAGTTTTTGAAAGTAAATCGTTATCTATTAACGTACGACATTGATGGGTTGGTGTTTTTGTGGGAACTGAGTAGAACAAAAGCTGTATCATTTGCAAGGATAAAACAAGGACAGGAGAGCATTGTATGTCTGCTTATCTCTCCGAAAGAGGACACTGCAGTTTGCTTGTTATACTCACTTAGAGTTTTCGTCATTAAACTCTTGAAAATGGAATATGATCCCCTTTGGATGCCACCAATGGAAGACACAGTGAGCTCATCCGAGATAAGTCGACAAACTGTACGGGAATTGGTATCAAAATCTGAGATTTCACCTGAAACCTCTCGTGATGAGAATTTTAGCTTATCACAGTGGAAAGAGGATATGTTCTATGTTTATGAGGATGAGGATGATAATGATGATGATGACGAGGGCGATGACGACGATGATAATGATGACGAAGTTGACAAGTATGATTGAATAGTTACCACTTCTGAAGTAAATGAGAGTTCTCCATTTATGAAACAACTTTTCACGACTTCACGACTTTTCCACGAGTCTCCAAAGTTACGGCCGAGTGCAATTTTCGTCATTTTTGCCAGTCAATTATCTTTATTTTACATGTTAGTTTTCATATATTTGGTATTTTTGTTTTCAGCGATTTGCACCACACTGGAGCTGCTAAGTTTACATCTTGCAATCCTCAGTTCGTATTGTGTCTGATGCAAGGCGACGATCATTTTTCCTTTTGTTTGCAACTTTTAACATTTTTGTGGGAGTGAGGTATTCCGCTACTGTCTTCAAATGAATTGAATTGAAAAGATTCCTCAAAAGATTCAAAATATTGTACTTCCTCGTGCAATGGAGTCACCTGCTTGTGAGGAACAAAATATTTTTGATACAAGTATAAAAGGCAAACAGTTTGTCAATGGGGAAATTGAGTCATTAACAGAACTTTACAGTCACTATATGCCAAAGACAAACAACTGTATTCGTCATCACCCGTGGACTTGAACTCTGTGACATCACCCGTAGTCGGGATTAGAATTGCATGATAATTGCACTGAAAATAGTGAGTAATGCAACGTTAACCCGATGTTTCAGTGGCGACCAAACAAACAAAACAAGGGCGCTTCGTGAAGTAATCAGAAAGGTCTCTAATGATTGAAATTACACAGGAAATAAAACCATCATTGATCTTCTAGGATTTCCCAACCTTCTGATCAAGACAGGGTAGGCACCAGTTGATGGGGACCTCTTGGTGCACACAGATGAACGTTTAATTATTAAACCCGCAATGGCGTCGAAAGTCGTGGTAACGGGGATGGCGTTTTAGTGGAAAAAATATACCTTTATGAGATCAAGAATGGAACGTCAATTGGAATAACGAAACAGGCGGGGAAAATAAATATCTGGAATCTTAAAAGCGACGAGGGATGGTCTTCGAGAACAATTGCGGTCGGATATGAGAAAGTGTGTGTTGTTTCTAATCTTATTTTATAAACTGTGCTGGTATGTAGAACACTGACAGTAAGTGGGAAATTGAGTATAGGTGTAAAAGGAATCGAATGTCTTGAATGTATCACAGTGTTTACCGAAGTGGCATCTCATTTGTCTGGCAATTGGCATTTAATTTGCAGTCAAGCTGTACAGGTTTCAGGTAAAAAAATAATTGAAAATGTGACAGTGAAGAATTATTGGAAAGAAAGGTTGTTGTCTATTTTGTGCTTTGGAAAAGGTTCTTTAGGAAAGAGTTCAATCTTGAACTGAAAAATATATTTATTTGCATATCGTATGGTTTGTGAGACGGATTGTTTCTTGTTTGCACGCACGGAATTGGAATAGAAAGGGTTTTTTTTGTCTCCAATAGCAAATATTTAGTTAGTTTCAATAAATTTCATGCTGGAAAAGGTTTTTGTGAGATGTTTCAACTGTTGTGATTCATTGTGCTGTGTAGTATTCGAGTTTAACTAATTTGCATAAGTGAGTTGAAATTTAATACGCATTAAATAAAGATGACAGGAATTTGTAGGCATGATTGTTCTGGCAAATGATTACAGCTGGCGATCGTTTTTAATTAAGGTCAGAAAAAGATTTCAGTATAGTCACTCTTGTGTAAAATGAAGTTATTGTTAACTTGAGAAAACAACAATAGGGTCGTTTATACGAGAGAAAATAAGCCGCGGCTTACTCTGGACGCGGCGTACATAATACGCGAAAGGAACTATTTATAAGAGTATAAACTCCCAGGCCAGGATAAGCCGGGGCTTGAGAAAGCTGTGAACGTAGATTTTGCATCATTTATATGGGCTGTTCGCGTTTCATTTTCTCTCGTATAAACGGCCCTTAATATTTCTTTAACTTTTTTAAAGAGAGAGATTTCGCGCAAATTTTATTTCAAGCTATTCAGTTGAAATATTATTTCTCGCCATTGGCTTCGTTTGCGTGATCGTTTACTGGTGTTGACATTTAGGAGGTAGTTGTTTGGTTCTAAACGAGTAGGAATAAAACGACCAGGAATGAGCGAATTTTAGTGGGTGTGCGATAGCAACACGAGACAGGAGTCGAAAGATTCTAACGATAGACAGATACTAACTAACCCCTCCTGAAATAAACGAAGGGAAACAGGCGTTGGTGGTTTGTGTGAATTTATAGCACTAAGTGGATAGAAGTCGTCATGTTTTGATTGGGCAGCTTCAGAGACGTCCTTCTGAGGAAACAAGTTGTTAAAATAGCTAATTGTGATTGGAGAATTTCGATCCTAAGTATAATAAGTATGATAATGCCTTTTATTGACATGCAAAACCATATGATTGAGCGTGATCATACCAAATATCATTTGTTTGCGCGATCAAGTTGTGGCAAAGTGTGTAGCCCATGACAGTATGTCGTTTGTGAGCATATTGCTTTTTGTTGTATTAAGCTTCTTCCTCGGAACGCTCAAACAACTCACTTATGCACACGCCGTTTGCGGTAGACCCACACTAAAAGATGCTGTTGAGCGATTGTTTTGGCCGGGGTTGGTCCGCAAACTGAAAGGAAGTTTATATGTTGAGAACAAATGTGTACTAAATGAACAAATATGTGAAAATCATGATATGAACTGCACTGCAACCAAATGCCAAAGGAGAGAAGCACAGAACTGTGAAAGTTTCCTGAAGAAGAAAGTTCCTGATCTTAAAGTTAGTGCAAGCGGTATCGAGTCGCAGAGATGTACGCCTAGCCGGATGCCTTTAGTTAAATTTTCGATTTTGCAATTTACTTGAACGTAGCAAAAATCTCCCAAAATGTTTGTCGCTGATCGTAACTTTTTATATTCTATATTCACGGTTCAAAATTAATGTTTTCATGTCGTAAATATTTTATTCTCGATCGACCGTCCGGGAAACTTCCTTCTGCTCTTTCTGAAAACTGTGTATCAATATTTATTTGCTTTTTCATCAATATTTGTTTTGCATAAAGCAAGCTACCAGAATCTGTACCTTGCTGAGTTCGCATTTGTTAGTGTTAATAGTATTTTCGGTCAGATGTTTCTGTTTTTTATGAGGGGTTTATTGCTTTGGTCTCCCATCCCAACACTAACCCCGCGAAACAGGGCTTGGCTTCAGTGAAGTTTAGTATTACAAAGTTTTTGGATGCTCATAGGGCACACTTGTGGTGAAAAGAAGTTGTGAGGGAACTTGAAAATTATCAACATGTCAGCTCAGAAGCCAATGTTTCTCGCTTCTCTTTTATTTGTTATTCTTCAGAGACTGGAATGCTGTATTTCAATACCACACAATTCAGTGCCTTCTGATTTTCTGTAGCACGTACCACAGGCAAGCCAGTGTATGCTTCATAGAAGCATCTAGGTTCAGGAAAAACCCTGCTTGTTCAGTTACAGGTTTCTTTCTTAAAAAGTGGTGCAGGATAACTGATCACCAAGGGCTGATTTTCACTAGCATAAGCACAGGCAGTATCTTCAAACTGCGAAGAGTCGCGAACCTTGTTACCTTATTTAGTTAGATCTTCGTAAGATTAACGACAGATCATTAGCATCGCATTTACGGCAAACATCGGGCTAAAACTAGAGATAAACAAAAAAATCAAGAATCTTGTTTCGTTTACTCTCATTTCTTGCCTCTTATCTGCAGATATCAGGCAACTTCCTAATGGAGAAAGACGACTATTAAAGAATCGGACAAGAACATTTTCCAACTTTCATTAAAGAAAAAAAAAAAAGAAAACAGCAGCCTAGCTGCCGTTTCCCGTTTCACGTAAACGCAATGCTAACTGTCTTTTTATGTCTGCTAATGTAGGCCTGTGTGTAAGGCGAAAGCAGCGGGGAGCGCGAGATTTATGTGAACGGCAAACGGTATACGGCAGGATACTGCTTGTCATGAAGGATGGATAATTATCTCATTTTCACTTGTCGTCCTCTGAGGAGAACTGAGTTACTGGATATCATATGACAACAAGAAAGAAATGAACTACAATCAAACAAGTTTCTTTGATTTCTGGAAAAACTGGCTTCAACGTTTTCAGTGCCTGGCGTTTCCCGTTTTCCGGAAAAGCGATGTTGCCGGAATCTCTGTAGTTAATCGATTGCCAATCAGTATTAGCCACTCTCTATGGCAATTAGACTTTGCTAGGAAGCATATATATATATACTTGTATTTACTAAGGTTATACAAGGGATAAATGCGTGGCCCTTTAGTTGTATTAAGCATATTAAAATAAAATTTTGAAAGCAGGACCTGTTTGGTGTTAGTTTACATTTGATAGCCAGCGCAAATCCCTAGAGTAATTGGCCCCGCAGGCCAAAACCCGAGGAGGCAACCTAGAAGTCCCCGCGTAAAAAGGGTAAATGTATAAATATTATTGGTAGGTACTGCAGGGGGAATCAATCTCGATTTGCTCAACCGGGTGCGCAAGGTGG
The DNA here is from genome assembly GCF_036669925.1 of Montipora capricornis. Taxonomy (NCBI): domain Eukaryota; kingdom Metazoa; phylum Cnidaria; class Anthozoa; order Scleractinia; family Acroporidae; genus Montipora; species Montipora capricornis. The sequence goes on along the minus strand of NC_090892.1, from coordinate 67,037,984 downwards.
TATCGGTATTGCTTAAATGGGCGCTCAAGTGCTATTGGTATTTTTCTACACGACCGAGGTGTTTTAGGAGTCACGAAGTAAAAAAATTGGCAAAGAGAACCAAAAGTGCTGTTCGGGTTAGCGACTAAAAAATCAAACATTGAAGCAGATCTGATGCAAATCGAGTTACCTGGCTCAGAAATTGATTATCAGAAACAGAAGCGACCATTTGTCAGACGCCAATCGGAAACAGGGGCGACATGTTCAGCATAAATTTAAAGGTATCAAAAGGGCCTTTCATAATATCTTAGGCGGGGACAGTTGTAGTGAAAACTATTACTAGTAATATTCAGTTAGGGCCTGTTCACGTGGAGGTGGGGGACCCCGGAGGTATATGAGGTACCCCGCCTCGGTGGGGTAACCAATCTCTCCATACAATTTCTGTTGTAGGATGCTGAAGGTTTGGTACCCCGTTTGACTGGGGTGATTTATCTTTAGATTGAACATTCCGCCAAAGCATTTGGAAACCTCAGCCCAGCCCCGTGGGACTATAAAATATTGCATGTGAAGGCTTGCTTTATTTGACCACGGGTAGGCGGGGTACCTCACCTACCTGGGGTCCCTCACCTCCATGTGAACAGGCCCTTACACACTGAGAGAAACAACCAAGACTCCTGATAATACAAACGAGTGGGACTAAAAAGTAGTAAACCAAGTCCAACAACATTTGCGTCCATATCCGTCTCTTCTGTTTAAAAGATTGACGTGTAAATAAGGTATCCCTTCGCTATAATCAAAAATCTGCTTGGAGCGTTTTTGATCCTATTTCTTCCATTCCTAAACAACAATAAATGATCTGGTCACATGCAGCTACGCAAAGTCAGTGGAGTTGCAACGACCAAAAGTTAGTACTTACGGCCTTCGCTTAATTCACTATGACATTCCTCGGAATTTGCAGTAAGCTTTCAAATTGACTGGGTTAGGAATATCTCGGTCTCCTTCCAAACAGCTTTCCGGCAAAATTATTCCAAACTACAACTACTTGACTATCCCAAATGACTGTGAAAGCAATATACAAATTGATACCTGCCTTGACAAACAGCTTTTGATGGCGTTTTTCACATGTACATGGGTCACCAACTGGCAACTGTTAGGTTCAAAACGGGATGTATCGTTCACCATCACAGAAAAAAGGACAGGTCCCAGCACTGTACCCTGTGGAACCCCGCGATTGATGTCTAAAAATTCAGTTATATTATCATCTACTGCAACCCTTTGTTTTCTATTACTTAGCAAATCTGTTAACCAGTTTATAACATATGGGTTGATTTCAAGATCTTTAACCTTATTGCAGACAATTCAATGTGAAACAGTTTCGAATGATTTAGTAAAGTCAAATGAGAAAACTCTAACACCGTTAGATTTCTTATCCAAGGAGTTCAACCAGTAATGCTGACATTTGATCAACGCCAAGGTACTGTTACAGTTCTTTTTGTAGGCAAACGTTGGTTGATTTTGTTATATCTCCTGAATATTAATGTACCTGTACGCCGTTCGCTATGTTGCCTACTAAAGTTAGTCAAGAGCTCATCAAGGGGAACCTCTATTTCCCATACTTTGGCCAGGAGTCAACCCTTCCCCGAGTACATTTATTTATAGAACGCCTCCCTTGGGAGATTCAGCAAGCCTACTGTTGTTAAAGCCAATCGCAACAAAGCTATCTCATTGCCAAGTTTGAGTTTACACTGAGCGTACACTTTTCGATCCTACTTCTCACTCTTTTACCCCAATACACTACACAGTTTTACAAAACGACCGACACATATAAGTTTCCATATAGGGTCCCAAGATATACGAGATAAGACCGAATATGTAAATAAGGTGTCAATAAAAAAAATTAAAAGTTTAATAATTAAGAAATATTCACCTCGGTGGAGGCAAATTAAAGGTGGATAGAATGTCCTTCCCGGCAACCGAAGTGAAACGGAAAGGCAAATTTACCCCCGAGTCAGCCTATCAGAGTGCGCGGAAAGCACTATTCACGACACGTATGTACTAATTCGATACCAATACTTGTTATCGAACAACTATTATTATCGCTAAGTCCCAATGTGAGGGTGGTTCGTTTGTTTTATGGAATAGTTTAAAGCAGCGTGTTGCTGTGTAATCATGTGTTTGGAATTTAAAAAGTTATCACTCGGCAGGGGTAATGCTCCGTTTAAGGGCATTTGTTGTTGTTTTTTTAAAAGATCATGTTAGTCGTGTAAGAGATCGATACTAACAGTTCGCCACCGTGTTATTTGACTCCCGCTCCCACTAAAACCCTAACAGTTCTCTCGAGTCCTTTGGAGCATCCTCCCAGTACAAGTAGGATTATGTTGTGCTGGTCTATGCGGTATCCTTTGAACTGTTGTCTTAGTTCCAGCCGCAGGGGAGTTTACTTCTCTGTCTTATCCTGGTCTTTCGTAGCTGATATAGATTCGTGGATTGAGCATCTGCTCGTACAGCTCATAGGTACCGTGAATCACATATGTTGGATAGGACGTCAGGCAATCAGCTTCCCTTGCCAACTCTGACTTAGCACGTCCTCCTTCAGCTTTTCTTGCTGAGCTCGTTTCAACTGCTGTTTCATCCTTGTGCCTGGGATCTCATGTCCATCCTCAGTACAGCATGTAGGGTTAGGATGCACCAAATTTAGCTTTATTCCAAACTCTTCCCCATACTCTTCAAAGCCTCCTTGACAATAGAACAATGTCCTAGCTTTACTGAGCGGTCTTCAAACTGGCGCGCCAGCACCATGATTGGATCCTCGTTCTTGAACAGGTCGAGTGCACCTTTGATCTTAATCGCCTTGTACACTCGGCTTTGACGGATCGTAGACCTCATCCCTTACAAGATGACATTTGAGCCCAGCGGGTGCCTTCCTCCTTGCTCTACCACGATCTTGCGCATCTCACAATCAATACGTTGAAGTTCTGTGAAGGAAAGGTGTTTTGTCCACATCAAGTACGTTAAGGCAGGTAAGGCGTACCGATTGGAGGCTACGATGCGATTGAAATCATAGAGTGGACTGGACCATATGATGGACATTCTGTTCAGGTACACCTCGGCGGCGAGTTTAAAAGCTGTCTGATCTTTTTTGTCTTTCCAACACGCCCAGAAACGTATACTGAGCTCCCTCTTCTGGACACTTGATCACTGATGCCTCGTCGAATGTTAAGCTCTCGGCGTCCTCTATCTTCACTCCTCTTGATGTGTACAACAAAGCACTTCTTCGAATTTAAGCTTAGGTGCAGAGGCAGCAAAGACTTTTAGATCTTCGATGCACAACAAATGCGTCACTTTGGTATCAATCGGCTTTGAGAGTCTATATCCTTCATTTGCCTTGAGTTTCCAAGAGATGGGATTCAAGCAGATGGTAAATCGGCGCGGACATAAAGAATCCCCCTGAGGCAGTCCTCTTCTAAATTGGATAGCCTCCGACATCTCCATCCCCAGTTTAGTTCTTATAACATACCTGGTGTTCCAGGGCTTAGAGAGCTTGGTAACCACTCTTGCTAGCCATCTTGCGAATCGATGTATCGACATCATCTCACTCAACCACTCTTGTAATTCCTCTGCTCCGCCTCTATCAGTCCGTACACATCCAGGTGCTGATCCATGTAGGTCTTAAAAAACAAGCGGCGAACCATTTATAAACTGTATTCAGACATGTTATTGGTCTTTGGTTATCGCTGGATACCACTCCTGGTTTGGGGATCAGTGTAGTCTTTCCTCCAGTAAACCATTTGGGAAAGTCACCTTTCAGCTCAGAGATATATTTGAAGCAGTGCGTCACCCCGTGGTGGAGAGAATGTTTGGACCACCATATATATCTTATCCGGCCCCGGGGCGCTCCAGTACGTTTTCTTTTGCACTGTTTTATTATTATTATTATTATTATTATTATTATTATTATTATTATTAGTATTAGTTGTAGTAGTAATATTAGTAGTAGTAGTATTAGTAGTAGTAGTGGTAGTAGTAGTAGTAGTAGTAGTAGTAGTAGTAGTAGTAGTAGTAGTAGTAGTAGTAGTAGTAGTAGTAGTAGTAGTAGTAGTAGTAGTAGTAAATAAAGCTGAAATTGATCTAAAAATAACTCAGTCTGTAGAAACGCCGTTCCACAAATACAGTGAAGTTGACGCTCTTAGTTAGGGACTCCTTCCTTGCGATGAGGGGCACAGAAATTGTTTGCGGGTATCCAGTGTTCCCGAGTCTGCTCGCGCTAGGAAGAACGGGAACGAGGCTAATCCCGGAAGTGAAGAAACCCCCCAGGCTTCGTTGAAATCGAAAGGAATTTCGAGGAGTGTGAAAAGTGTTACTCAAAGGAAATGTAGTCAGTTCTTCTTTTATTTCGATGGACTTTCGCTGAACTGTTCAACTACTTGCGCATCCAAACAGTGCAGGCTTCCAAATTCTACGGCGATACGCTGCGCTAAGACCTGGCGAGTGGGTGTATTAAAGCTGGAGCGAAGATTACCTTTGACTGTTGGCCAAGTGTATGTATATTTAATAATATTGTTAGAGCTGTGGCGTCGATTAGAGTCGTTCTCAGATAATTATCTGTCCTCATCGCGGTTCTGTCATGACGAAAGTATAGTGTCACGGTTAAAACTCTGGGGTGGCGGGGTCGCCCGTGGGGGGACTTTTAATAAGACGTACTAGCTAGGGCACCTAAAATTTGAGTATGCGACTACGATCCAAAGAATTCAGCCTGATATATTGTGAAGTGTAAAGTTGAATTAAAAATAGAATAGCAAGTTGTTTAATTTGGCTACGTTTCAGTTCTTTTCCCAACTTAATTTCACTGAATCCTGCGAACTTTTAGTGTTTAAGGTGGCTCAAACCAGTTTCATCACTTTAAGGACGTTTTTATTAGAAGGGTTATAACTACTATACTGTGTCACGTAACAGCAATGTTTTGAGCAATTATTGCTTAACAAAATGCACCCAGCAAATAAACTATATGCCCGACAAAAGTCATTTGATTATCATTATCAATACACAAGATAACACGGACGTATACGGGCGTTACTAAACACAGGAACGGAACGGAACGGAACGGAATATATCGGAATAAACCGGAATAAGCCGGTATGAGGCAGAATGACACCGGAATGAAACGGAATGAACAAGAATGGTACCGGAATATATCGAAACGCGCCGGAATGACACCAGAATGACACCGGAATGAGGCGGAATGACACAAATAAAGTGGAATAAACCGGAATATGCCGGAACAAGGCGAAATGACGCTGGAATAAAACAGAATGACACCGGAATGAGACGGAATAAACAAGAATGGTACCGGAATATACCGGAATGAGGCGGAATGACAACAGAATAAGGCATAAATCATAAGGACACCAGAATCAAGCTGATTAGCGTGGACCGGAATGACAAGGAACAAAAAGTAATTTTTATCAGTCTAGACTGTGGAAGAATAGTTTTTGCAGAAGAGAGAGACTGACAGAAAAAAAAATACATTAAATACATTATATCTCCATCACGTGTGGGTCGTGGGAAGCAGGCAAGCAGCAGCGGTAATTAGTTTGTGGTTCGCTGAACTTGATTGTGATTGGTCAATACACAACTGACCAGTCAGAATGAAGTAAAAATGTTCACGGGTTTTCTGACTCGCACAGTGAAAGCCCCCTTCGAGATCCAAAGACAAAAACAATTAGAATAACATTCTGTTTCTCTTGCTACTGCATTTGTTCACGAAAAAAATGTTACTTCTACAACAAATAATTATTCATTTAGCGACAAATATACCTGTCAAATCTTTCTCGTGATCGAAGTGTGGAAGTAACATTCCGGTGTCATTCTGTTTTATTCTAGAGTCATTCCGCCTTGTTCCGCCATATTCTGGTACCATTTTTGTTCATTGCGTTTCATTCCGGTGTCATTCCGGTGTCATTCTGCTTCATTCCAGCACATTCCGGTTTATTCCAGTATATCCCGTTCCGTTCCTGTGTTTAGTAACGCCTGACGTACACAAAACATGGACCCCAGGTCCATGGACCACCACTGTGGACCCAATCCATGGACCCCTTTATGGACCCCGTCCATGGACCACCCCTGTGGACCACCCCTTATTTTGCAAAGTTACAAGCAGAGAAATCTTTGGACGAAAGAGAGAAGCGATACTCGCACTTATCTGGACAATTTAAGCTGGAGTCCATGACTACGATCTATGTCACGGCATTTCCCATCTATATAGACTATGATCTATACAGACTACCTGTTCGGCAAAAGAGATAAACACCCGGTAATATGACATCAACTTGCTGCTCTCATTCTTAACAGGAATATAGGGCTGCCGGCTGTTGTTCGCTTTTCATGTTTACGGGCTACTGATTAATTAAGCAATTGTCACTTATAGACACCTATATACCATCCATTTCAAATTGGTGGCTCCAAAGGGATTCGTCTATAACCCGCACTTCAAATATACATTCATTTCGTTCATCAAGTTCTTCACCAGAACAAAGGAGCCCAACAAATTGACCAGTGTGTTCAACCGTCCTCACATCGCAGGGGTCATGGGTTCCACCTGAATTTTTCAGGTGTCTATAAGAGAAAATTGCTGAAATTGTCTAGATAAGTGCAAGGACCACTTCTCTCTCTCTCTCTTAAAGATTTTTCACACAAAATGAGGGGTGGTCCATGGACCGGGTCCATGAAGGGGTCCTTGGACCGGGTCCACAGGGGTGGTCCATGGACCTGGGGTCCATGTTTTGTATACGTTCAGATAACACAACGAATACCAAATAAACTCAACTAACTTCTCTGCATTTTTTCCAATCGCTGTCCGTGTTCTGCCTTTCTATGACTTAGTATCGATTCAATTTCTGCATATCTCCTGACTGAGTAGATGATTTGTGTTTTGGTTTCGCATTGTTCTCTTTCGTAAATAGCTTGGCCTTCGCTTCAAACATTTTGTTGGCAGATATGAATTTGCTGTCTTGCAAAATGTTTATGTTTCGGCTGAGAGGAGCACAGGTTAGATGGTGATGAATGGCTGCTCTTAATTCCAGTCAATGCACTTGGAGTTAATGCTTGGTCTTTCCCTGTTTTCACTTCCAGTGAAGAACTTTCGCAGAATTTAATTCAAGTCCGTTGGACTTACTGTTTTGAGATCCACTGTAATTTTTCTTTCCTCACACCATTTCTCGAAATTTCTATCGAGTTATAGAAACATGAGTGAAAGTTTGGGAGAAGGAGAAATGCTGTGGGGACACGAGCCACAGGCGAGTGTTTCCACAGCTTTTACTAGTTCTCCCAAACTTTCACTTGTGTTTCTATAACTTGATAGAAACACGGAGTACATGTTTTCTATTTATTTTAGAAAACAACACGATGAGAAAAAGGAAAACAACTTGTTAACTCTAATTATCAAAATGTAAATTCTCTTTGCTCGCGCCATCACTACGTCAACAGCTCCTGCTAGTTCTGTGTCTCCATCGAGTTACAGAAACACGATTTTTAACCAATCCGCGGGCATATTTTCTTAGGACTGTTTTCTAATTGTCTTTACAAGTTGGAAACTATAGCTACATGTATACTTAAAAGTTAAAATTCCTTAAAACTCCCTCTGAAGCGAAATAAAAAATGGACATCTTCAATCTCCGCGATTTGACAGTCAAGTACACAAGACCTCTTGCAACCTAAGGCTTCTTGCCTTAAAAAAAAAAAAACATGCGAAAAAGATGTCATTGGCATTGCAACACTTGATTTGATTGATATTTTTCAGACCAATCACTTTATTGCTTAACTAAATTATAAAACGCTTGAATTTTTTCATTATCGATGTTAATTAAAAATAATTAAAATTAATTTTATTGTTGTGATAGTCAATTCTCGCTAGAAATGACAAACTTTGGCAATTAATCGGAAGATTTCAGACAGTAATCTTGCAACCGGGAGATACGGTCCAAAATCTGGAGTCTCCAGGATTATCCGGAAGAGTTGACAGCCCTGTTAGCAATCTGAGATAGAACTATCTGCAAAGTTAAAAAAAAAAACACTTGGGAGCCAATTCAGAGCTCCCTTAATTTTTTCGAAAAAAGTTTTATATTGCTGAAAAGTTTGGGTAATTTTGGGTTTAATCATTTTAACCTACACTGTACATTACATCTTAAGCATGGCATATTTGAGCCATGGACGACTAGATGCTGATGTTTGAGCTATGGCATCACATCAGTCTATAGTTTAGAGAAAAGTGTCTTAGTAGGAGTATTGAGACACCTTGATGGCATGAAGGCAAGTTAAACGTGAAAATCCCTCACTTTTCGTTGCTGTCCATGGCTCAAACTGTGTCAGTTAGGTATTTCCCAACCTGGTATGTTAATTTAAGAGCACTGAGACACATTGCATGAAGTTCAGATTGCCCACTTTTCTGACTTGTAGTAATAAACTTTCCAACCTCCTGCAATACAAGGAGTTTATTACTCAGGGTACACATATGCCTTTTGGAACAAGGGGATATGTGTTGAAGCCTTTATTTAGCTGTCAAAATAAATGCTAGAAATTCTGAGGTCTAGCCTGTCTGGTATGAAACCCCTAGAAAGTGCGCCTTCATTATAATTGCAATTACAAGCTTGCTGCCATCCATGAAGTAACTAAAGATGCCAGAAAAATCATCCTTGGCCATGCATTGCTTTGAAAAGTATTGTAAAGCTAGTGGTCTGAAGTCCCAGATGAAACCTGGAATGGCTCTGCTTTAAGAAATTAGAACTTTAAAAATAATTTTAGGTGAGCAGGAAACCCTGATGGATGGTGGTCATGTCATAATGATTGATATTGTTTTTTTACATTGTAATTGCAAGTAGGACATGTGGACTCCCATCTTTATATCCATCTTTTGTTTTCTTCTACACAGTGATGGAAGATGTCGAAAAAGCAAGGTCAGAGGCCTGCAAAGGATGTTCTCAAAGACAGCTTTCGGGAAATATACGGGGGGAAGAAAAAGGAATGTCAACATTCTGGTAAAGTGTTTTACTACCATTAATATAACAATCATGGTGTTGGCCTTGTAAAATAATTATATAAATATTATTCAGTCCAACCATTCATATTCTGCTATTCGAATTAGGCTTCTTAACTGTGTGTTATATGAGATGTTAAAATTTAATTCAAAAAATTTGAATAAGGACTTAAATAATTGGTTCATTATTGTTAACATGTAAAGTACAGTGTATCTCAACAGTCAGTTATGCTTGAACTTTCTGTGACAATAGTCCATTAGATTTCACAGCATATCCAATGGGCCATATTTCATTTTCATCTCATCTCTTGTTAAATGCGAAAAAGAGGATATAAAATGGGCACGGCCAGGGAAACAAATTTTATCTTCAAGTAAGTGCTGATGGTAATCTCTCACGAGTGACTGCAGTGATTGTCAGCACAAAACTTTAGATAAAATTTGTATCCCCGAGCGGCCAATTTTTGCAATGTTTTAATTTGTTTCTTATGTAGATACTGATGAAATGTCCAAATTGACAATTAATATTATATCACAGTATGTGTGGAATAAAGGACTGGAAGTAGTCTTTGTTTATGTCTTTTCCCTTCTTAAGTCTACCATCTTCAGGTGATAAAGAGCTAATAATTATAAGCTACTTTTAGATATTAATATGTTGTATTATCATAATTAAACATGTGTGGTCTTTTTACATGGTTGCAGTGTTGGGATAGCTGAACATGCGTATAATTGATGTTTTGACTGTTGAACAAAAATTACAAATTGAATTGCAAAGGAATTGTTATTTTTTGCCTGAGTTCTACTGGAATTACTAATTCAATCTGTAACTATGGGCGAGCTTTTCACATGGCAATTTAGAGGGTTCCATGTAGCAGCTCTTTGCAAGATGCATTTATAAGTATTTTAATAGACTCACCATGCGTCACAGATAACTCCTTCGTGTTCACACAAAACATAGATTGAGGTGATACTTGTCAGTGGGAAAAGGTACATGTACCAAAGAACTGTGTTTCTTGTGGATACCAAAAGAACAGTGCATCTTTCCAATGGCAGAAAGGAATTCACCTGTGCCTTCTAATCCTTTGAGTTCTTCAACCTCTCCCAGTTTGAACTTACAGGGCATCATTTTACACTCCAACTCTAAACAGAGACCAGACGGGTGCATGAAACTAGCAGAATTGGCCATTCCTCTTCCGATTCCCTCTTTATTATCTCCTGCCTTGTTATCTAAGACATGCGGCCCCAGCAAAACAAAGACAAAGTGATGATGTCACACAAAACAAGTTTTTTTACAAATCACGCTCAAAGATGGGCTATGTTTAAGTCCAAAATATAATGCGTTCACATGCACATAAAAAAGCTACATTGTTTTTTTTGTGAGAGAATCACAAATCACAAGTAAATAAAGGATTAATTCAGCATGTGCTAGAATGAGGAACACCGGGACATCACGGAACATCCTGGAACACCAGAATATCATGGAGCACCCAAAATAATAAAGACCAACGAAAAAGTTAATTTTGAAAAATACAATTTAAAAAGGGCTTTGGTTTTTCTGCTGACCAAAACATTGTTACAGATCGCCATCTTGATAGTGCCTCCCAACATGGAGAGCGTTGAGTGAATTACAATTAATCAAGTCATTTACTAAATTAATGCAAATTATCCAGCTATGATCAACGCAATCCAGTTGGTGATTTTATCTGTCGGCTTTCTCAAAGCAAAGTTTTTAGTTTAATTTTAATTACAAACGTTTTACTTGTGTATAGATTTTTTTTCTCAATTTTTTTTTTTTGCTTGTACAATTAATGTACGAAGTGAAAAACGAATTTTAAAAAACCGCTAATTTTCCGCATAAGTGATGCCAGTACTTTAACATGGGTATTTGCGCTTTCCATGCTTAAAGCTTGGCAATCTGTCATAGGAACATAACATGCTTTGAGAAAGCTCTTCGTCTGAGTGATCACTACCTGACAGACTAAAAATCACCAAGGATTGAGTTAATCACAGCCAGTTTGCATTTGTAAATGACTTGATTTTAATTCATTCAACACTCTCCATGTTGGGAGGCACTACCAAGATGGCGATCTGTAACAACGTTCTGGTCAGCATAAGACCAAAGAGCTTTTTTAATTGTGTTTTTAATAATTTATTTTTGTGTTGTTCTTTATTATTTTGGGTGTTCTGGTTTAAACATATTATGCCAATTAAATCTTTCATGCTTCATGGGGAAATAATTGTACTGCCCCAATCAGGCTAATCACACAAAAAGTAAAGGGTACTTTCAAGCTGTCTCAATGGAGTGGAATCAGTCTGACCTACCCATGGCATTTAAAAGCTTCAAACAATATTGCCAGCTATTCTTTGAAGGCCCTTTAAGCGTAAAGCAAGAGGAAGTAAAGGCGATCCACCCATATCCTACTTTGGATTGTTGAGGAATGGCAAAAAATCTCCTGGTTTGTTCAACAAAGAACAGACCAAAACTGAAACAATTTTTTCAAAGTTGGCAAGATACTGTGTAACTATATAACCCAAGTAAAATTTTTTGATTGCAAGGTACCACCTGCAAGGTTTCGCGCAAACTGATGACGAGAGAGTGTGGATTTCAGGTGTAAGATATCAGACAGTGGAGAAATGCCGCTTTAATAAAGCTGAGCTCAAAGAGCGTTTGATTGAACTTGTAACTTATTTTTGGTACTCATGAACGGAAGGTACAAGAGATTCTCTTAGGAAGAGATGAAAAATTGAAATGCAACAAAGCAGTGTACATGCCAGAACAAGAGAAGCTACAATGAATGACATACTGAAAATCTCCAGAACAACAAGGAGAGTTGGCCTGTACTGACGAATGCTATTGAGCAAAATCTAAACCCCCAGTGTGGAAAATGTGGACTAGTATAGCCACAGAAAAAGTGTCCAGCTCAAGGTTCAAGATGTAGAAAATGTAATCAGTGGAACCACTGGGAACGGGTATGTAGGAACAAACAAACACGGGGTGGAGAACCAAGTTTGAGCCTCAAAGGCAATCTGTAGGCCGGAACCCACAGGATAAGGCAAGCCAAGGCAAGGTACATGCAGTAGGAGAAATAAACTCTGATTCTGAGCAACTATGCTTCGAGTCAATTCAGGTTGACAGTTCTAATTTTAAACTGGCAGTAAGAGATGAGGCTTTTGCCAAAATCCAGTTAGGTCTACCACATAATAATCATCCCAACCATGTGTCAAAGTGAAGGAAGATAGTGTTGCACAAGGAAATGCTCTGCCCTTGTTTCCAGGCCAAGTGGATGATGACGACCTTCCAACAACAGCCAGCCAGATCAAGCTGCATACAATGGCACACAAATACCACAGTATGGAGTGTGCTCTACATGTATTAAGGGTGCATTCGATTCACCCTATTCTGGAATAAGAATACGTGGAGTGATGATTTAAAACGGTATGCTTGGTGTATCGAAGCAACAAGGCTAATAAAGATATGTTTAAAATAGCATTTTTAGCTGGTGTTTGGCAATTTTAATGTGAATCTCCATAAAAACAAAGGATTTATATCTTCTATTCCTTGTATTCCTATACCGGAATACAGTCAATTGAATGCACCCTGAGTGATGCAGTCTTCTTTGTTACTATTGTTACCAGCCCCGCTATCTGTGGACTAACCACCTCTTGCCAGCTCTACCTGTTGGAGGTACTATTTTCAATACACCTATGTTCTAGTAGGAAGTCTTTTCCGGCAATTGAGGGTAAAGTGCGTTGACCTTTAACTGTTATACCCTGACCGTTTTGAAGGAGCTGGAAAGTTAAAGGGTGAATACCACATTCTTACTGACCCTGTAGTTCATGCACCTCGGAAATGCCCAATACACATTAGGGATGATGTTAAGAAGGAACTTGATGATATGGTCAGTCAAGGAGTTATTAAATTGGTGATTGAACCCACTGTGGCCCACTCCCAAAAGTCAAATGGGCACTGGCGTATTTGTCTTGACCTCAAAGATCTTCATCGCATACACCAACCCTTGAAGACATCATTCACGTGTTCAAAGAAGCTCAGTATTTTGGGTGCCAGTCATGGTTATTGGTTTGTAGTTCTCGATGAAGAGTCTTCCTACCTATAATAACCTTTAATAGCCCATTTGGCAGATTCAGGTTTATCCTTCTTTGCTTGGGGCTCTGTGTTAGACAAGATATTTTTCCACAGAGGATGCACTTTATCTTTATCTTTCAAGTGCTCTTGAAAAGTTGGTATTGTCGATGACATTGCAGTCCATGGCTCTACTGGATGCTGGTTGCATGGCAACATGGGCGTGTTTATAACCTGGACACGTGCATGATTAAAGAAACAAAGATTACTGTAGAGTCGGTCATGTAATCCACGTACGGGATAATTATGAGGAGAGCAGGAAAGTAGTAGTATTGCATTTGTATTTGTTGTGTTTTTAGCTAATCCAATTCCATTACTAGGGCTAACGCTCACATGGTTTACATGGTAGAAAACAGCCCTTCACATTACCCTACAATAGTTAATTCTGTTGGAACATTTTAAAGGACTTCTAAAGCAGTGGAAAGATGGTGATGACAGAATTAAGGATAAACTGAATAGATGGGAGTGTATAATAATATTAATGAAGACTTCTAGAGATGCAGGAGCCAGGGTGTTTTGGAACAGAAACAGCCTGATGTTATAACATTGTTTTAAAGGACTAGGGTCGGTTGCTGGAAGCTTAGTTAGTGCTAACCGTTGGTTAAGAGGTATCAAAACCTATAGGTTTCCATGGTATTTTACCGTACCCGGGTTGCTCGAAGCATGGTTAGCACTAACGAGCCTTTCGAACAACCCGGGCCTGACCGTCAATATATTAATAAGTAGTATCCAGGAGCCCTCACTAGTGGAAACAGGCTCTTAGAAGGAAAGGGTATCCAAGGCTGGGAAATCATGTCAACCCAGCCACGAGCCCCCTTCTGGAAATGGAAGGGGAGAGTTAACACTAGTAGAGAATTCCCAATGTATTAACTGTCTCCTTTAATTTGTACCCTTGAGATACTCAACAAGAATTACTTGATAGCTCACTGGAATAATTTCTGGTGTTGTGGTACTATATATGGCAATTTTATGGTACTATAATTATGAAACCGTAATTATTGCTTAACAAAACCAAATGTGCCCACTATTGTGATTTAATAGGTAAACATAGAAACATGAAAGCTCTCCAAAACCACCCTATATTTCGTCTTTTAACTTGCTTATAATCAGCGACCCCCTTTTTTATTGTAGAATAGTAATAAGCAATTTGAGATAGAACTATCGGGAAAGTTTTAAAAAATTCTTGGGAGGTAATTTTTTAAGTAATTCAGAGCTACCTTAAATTTTTGAAAAATTAAAGTAGCTCTGAATCACCTCCCATGAGTTTCATATGTTACCATAACATTGCTGTTACGTGATAGCATTGTAATGACATCCCTTCTAATAGGAAGGTCTCAAAAGTAGGGAAACTCAGTTCCAGTCACCTTAAGCATGCACACTTAAGAACTGCACATAGACGCAGGCAAAATAACATCAATTGAAAGCGGATGAATGAAAATTGAATGTAACCATAATGATGCCTTTTCAGGTGCTGTAGATGGAAAAACCAATTATGCACTGTTATGTAGACTTCTGGCCAGCCTGGGCTCAAAAGTGTTAAGGGAAGTGTTTGACAGAAAAATTCCTCCACAAGACCTTTACATTGCCTTGAAACGTGAGTCAGTGTACTCTAAGCTTCTGTCTCTTCAAAAACAAGAAATCCTCAGTCCAGAGCAGTGGTGTAAATTGTATCCAGTTAACCCCTCTTCAGTATTATCCACAGGCTTTGACCCTGATCTGCTGATCGTGCTTCTGAGGACAATCTGTAACCTGAGTCCCCCAGCCACTGGCTGGGATATACCTCCCAATTCACTTGACACCAGCTGTGAGTCTGACATCATACGTTTAAAGTATCTCATGAATGCAGTATCAACCCATGCTGAAAAGGACTCTGTTAGTGATGCAGTGTTCTGTGAATACAAAGATGAGATTCAGAAAACACTGGTAAGATTGGGTGGAGATGAATATAATGATGCCATTTGTGAAATGGAGAAACAAGAAATGGGTCCCTTAGACAAGGAACATTTTAAAGGACTTCTAAAGCAGTGGAAAGATGGTGACGACAGAATTAAGGATAAACTGAAAAAATGGGAGTGTATAATGAAGACTTCTAGAGATACAGGTGCAGGTGGGTGTTTTGGAACAGAAACATAGCCTGCTGTTATAACATTGCTTTTAAGGACTAACCATCAATATATTGATGAGTACTATCCAGGAGACTCCACAAGTGGCAACCGGCTCTTAGACGGAAAGGGTATTCAAGGTTGGGAAATCCTGTCAACCCAGCCACGAGATCTCTTCTGGAAATGGAAGGGTCAGTTAATGTTACGACAGAAATCCCAATGTATTAACTGTCTCCTTTAATTTGTACCCTTGAGATACTCAACAGGAATTACTCAATAATTTACTGGAATTATTTCTGGTATTATGGTACTAGATGAGGCATTGTAACGTTATGGTACTACGATAATTATGAAACTCTAATTATTGCTTAAAAATTTGTGCCCACTATTGTGATTTAATAGGTAAACATAGCTACATGAAAGCTCTCCAAAACCATCCTATATTTCGTCTTTTAACTTGCTTATACTCGGTGACCCCATTTTTTATTGTAGAACAGTAATTAGCAATCTGTGATAAAACTATCGGGAAAGTTTTAAAAATTATTGGAAGCTAATTTTTTTTAGTAATTCAGAGCTACCGTAAATTTTTGAGAAATTTAAAGTAGCTCTGAATCAGCTCCCATGAGTTTCATATATTACCATAACATTGCTGTTATGTGATGGCATTGGAATGACAACCTTTCTAATAAGAACCTTGGTCTAAAATGTTGTGAAACTGAGTTCCAGCCACCTGAAGCACACTTAAGAACTGCACATAGAGGCAGGCAAAATAACATCAATTGAAAGTGGATCAACGAAAATTGAATGTAACCATAATGATGCCTTTTCAGGTGCTGTGGATGGAAAAACCAATTATGCACTGTTATGCAGATTTCTGGCCAGCCTGGGCTCAAAAGTGTTGAGGGAAGTGTTTGACAGAAAAATTCCTCCACAAGACCTTTGCATTGCCTTGAAACGTGAGTCAGTGTACTCTAATCTTCTGTCTCTGCAAAAACAAGAAATCCTCAGTCCAGAGCAGTGGAGTAAATTGTATCCAGTTAACCCCTCTTCAGTATTATCCACAGGCTTTGACCCTGATCTGCTGATCGTGCTTCTGAGGACAATCTGTAACATGAGCCCCCCAGCCACTGGCTGGGATATACCTCCCAATTCACTTGACACCAGCTGTGAGTCTGATATCGTACGTTTAAAGTATTTCATGAATGCAGTATCAACCCATGCTGAAAAGGACTCTGTTAGTGATGCAGTGTTCTGTGAATACAAAGATGAGATTCAGAAAACACTGGTAAGATTGGGTGGAGATGAATATAATGATGCCATTTGTGAAATGGAGAAACAAGAAATGGGTCCCTTAGACAAGGAACATTTTAAAGGACTTCTAAAGCAGTGGAAAGATGGTGACGACAGAATTAAGGATAAACTGAAAAAATGGGAGTGTATAATGAAGACTTCTAGAGATACAGGTGCAGGTGGGTGTTTTGGAACAGAAACATAGCCTGCTGTTATAACATTGCTTTTAAGGACTAACCATCAATATATTGATGAGTACTATCCAGGAGACTCCACAAGTGGCAACCGGCTCTTAGACGGAAAGGGTATTCAAGGTTGGGAAATCCTGTCAACCCAGCCACGAGATCTCTTCTGGAAATGGAAGGGTCAGTTAATGTTACGACAGAAATCCCAATGTATTAACTGTCTCCTTTAATTTGTACCCTTGAGATACTCAACAGGAATTACTCAATAATTTACTGGAATTATTTCTGGTATTATGGTACTAGATGAGGCATTGTAACGTTATGGTACTACGATAATTATGAAACTCTAATTATTGCTTAAAAATTTGTGCCCACTATTGTGATTTAATAGGTAAACATAGCTACATGAAAGCTCTCCAAAACCATCCTATATTTCGTCTTTTAACTTGCTTATACTCGGTGACCCCATTTTTTATTGTAGAACAGTAATTAGCAATCTGTGATAAAACTATCGGGAAAGTTTTAAAAAATTATTGGAAGCTAATTTTTTTTAGTAATTCAGAGCTACCGTAAATTTTTGAGAAATTTAAAGTAGCTCTGAATCAGCTCCCATGAGTTTCATATATTACCATAACATTGCTGTTATGTGATGGCATTGGAATGACAACCTTTCTAATAAGAACCTTGGTCTAAAATGTTGTGAAACTGAGTTCCAGCCACCTGAAGCACACTTAAGAACTGCACATAGAGGCAGGCAAAATAACATCAATTGAAAGTGGATCAACGAAAATTGAATGTAACCATAATGATGCCTTTTCAGGTGCTGTGGATGGAAAAACCAATTATGCACTGTTATGCAGATTTCTGGCCAGCCTGGGCTCAAAAGTGTTGAGGGAAGTGTTTGACAGAAAAATTCCTCCACAAGACCTTTGCATTGCCTTGAAACGTGAGTCAGTGTACTCTAATCTTCTGTCTCTGCAAAAACAAGAAATCCTCAGTCCAGAGCAGTGGAGTAAATTGTATCCAGTTAACCCCTCTTCAGTATTATCCACAGGCTTTGACCCTGATCTGCTGATCGTGCTTCTGAGGACAATCTGTAACATGAGCCCCCCAGCCACTGGCTGGGATATACCTCCCAATTCACTTGACACCAGCTGTGAGTCTGACATCGTACGTTTAAAGTATTTCATGAATGCAGTATCAACCCATGCTGAAAAGGACTCTGTTAGTGATGCAGTGTTCTGTGAATACAAAGATGAGATTCAGAAAACACTGGTAAGATTGGGCGGAGATGAATATAAAGATACCATTTGTGAAATGGAGAAACAAGAAATGGGTCCCTTAGACAAGGAACATTTTAAAGGACTTCTAAAGCAGTGGAAGGATGGTGACGACAGAATTAAGGATAAACTGAAAAAATGGGAGTGTTTAATGAAGACTTCTAGAGATGCAGTTGCAGGTGGGTATTTTGAAACAGAAACATATATAACCTGCTGCTTTAACATTGTTTTAAAGGACTGAGACCGTCAATATATTGATGAGTAGTATCCAGGAGGCTCCACTATAGTGGCAACTGGTTCCTAGACGGAAAAGGCATCTAAGGTTGGGAAATCCTGTCAACCCAGCCACGAGCCCTGTTCTGGAAATGGAAGGGTCACTTAACGCCAGTAGAGAAGTATCAATGTATGAACTGTCTCCTTTAATTTGTACCCTTGAGATACTCAACAGGAATTACTCAATACTTCACTGTAATTGTTTCCTGGTGAGTTTAAAGTTGCCAAGGTCTGCCAAAGTAATTCATTTTCTTTGCCAGAAGGTTTTCTCAGTAAACTAATGTAATCCTCCGATCTCTCTCTTTGTGTGTTTACTTAAAAACCTTATTAATTTTTTGAATGCTAATCTCCATTAAAAAAAATATTCTAGTATGCCACCTGGGGGCCTAGATGTAAGTCCTCCACATCCCAAAATTGTAGAAGGCAGTAAAAAGGAATGCACTCGATCTGATCAAAGCCTTTGATACTTTGAATCATGCAGCTTATTTTATGGAACGGCAGCTCAGTTAGTTGAACACTGGGCTCATGCGGGAGGTCGTGAGTTCGACTCCGACTGGACCAACATTCAGGGCCTTAAAATAACTGAGGAGAAAGGACTTCCTTTCGTAATTACAGCCACAAATGGTTAGACGTTCAAGTCTTTTGGGATAAGGACTATAAACCGTAGGCTCCATCTCACGAATATCTTCCATGTTCTCTGTGGGACGTCAAAGAACCCACACACTATAATTTCGAGAAGAGTAGGGGATGAAGTTCTCGGTGTTGTGGCTGTCCTTTGTGAGTGTGTTCTTTCCAGCAGAAGTGGCCGGTTTGGTGTAATGTCTGCAAAAATCCTTGTAGTATATGCTGCCACCTAAGCAAAAACAGCCATAAGTCAAAAGGACTGCCGAGTGCTGGGAAATGTAAATGTAAATGTAAAATTTACAAAAGTAACATTATTGGAGTTTCGGTTTAAAATTGGTTTTTATAAAATGGTTAGGATAGTACTCGCACTCTCATTGGTCAGTAGCAGTGTTTAGATGAGAGTATGTAAACACGACTGTAACATCACACGAATTTTGATTGGTTATGTGTTGTCAGACGCGCGTTTTGATTACCTGTTACCTATCCTCCGCGTGCCAGGTGGCACATAGGGCCTCCACAGAAGCTTTCCATGTCTGTCTGTCTACCGCAACGCCCCGCACCTCGTCCCACGAACCCCATCCTCCTTCTTTCATCTCCCTCTCTACGGTCCTTCTCCACGTTGTCTTTGGTCTCCCCCTCTTTCTTTCCTCTTTCCTTAGGGTAACCTTGAATTCTTTCATGGTATCTTTTAATTGGCTGGTACGAAATATTAGCGTGTATTAAGAAAATCTGTTTCAATCGAGGAGTAAAAAAAACAGCATTTTCCTTCATTTGTCGAATTATTTTTGAGAAATATTTTACAAAAGCAATAGAGGACGTTTTCCGTGTTTACATTGCGTCATCTAAACACTCGGGGGAGTTGGGAGAATTCTCGACAGTTATGCAATTCCTTGACTGCGTCTCGGGTTTGCATAAATGTCTCGAATTATCCCAACTCCCCCGAGCGTTTAGATGACGCAATATAAACACGGAAAACGTCCTCTATTGCTTAAACATCACACCTAACTGACTGAGACCAGTTTATTGCAGATTGTTTTTTTTTAAGTGAAACGTACAGCCTGTGGAGCGCCTGGCAACGCTTTTTTCTTAGACTGACATATTTTATCTTTTAATGTACAAACCCGTAAATGATCAAATTTTGCCAAATGCTCATGTTTGTTAAAAGTATTAAACAACCTGAAAGCAATGGTGAATCAAAAACTCAACAGTGCATTTGACTGGGTCAGTGAAAAAAAAAAAGAAATTCAAGTAACATGGGGAAAACTAACTTTCAGGGTTTTCCATCTGCATAACGGGACAGACGCATGAAAAACTGACATCAATTTGTTTTTTACAATAAAAAGGCAAAGGGGCTGTCAAAACACGAGAAGAGCGCGAGACAAAAATGCGAGAAACTTCAATTTTATTCAATCTGACACGACCACATTCATAACTTGCCTTGCTCTCTTATTGGCTAATGGAAAACGGTGACAGATCGACGTTTCACATAATTTTTCATAAATTAAACTCTTCGAAACGCATAAATTATAAATTTATTTGTCTGTCCGCTGATTGACAATAAAAATTAGCCAATGGGCGCGCGAGAATTTTGCGGTCATTGTAAAATACTGCTTTCATTCTCGCTAGGCTTCTTAGCCATCTTTCAACGCTTTGCGGCTTCGCGGATGGGTTTTTAAAGTTTGTCCACAGAAAGGAGGCGTGACTGTGATTGGACGACTGAGTCAATCATGTCGGGAGACCAAGAGGGCAATAAAAAAATTTGTTGTTGACAAATTACGGTCTGTCACCCCGATAAGGCTCAGTTTGTTATTCAACGGTCGAAGCCGTGGCCACTTAATCGATAAAGCGAATCATGCGGAAGCTGTTTTCTTGCGATCGAGTGAACAAACTACCGTCTGAGGTCGCTCGCAGGACTGCTATTGCGTTGATGGTGAGTTGAAATGAAAATTCAATCTGAGCCCCAATCTTTGTCAATTGAGAAACCGAGTAATTGAAAGATGACTCCAATCGCGTTGGATCTGAAAAAAAAAAAAACCGCACGGGAAAGAAGGCGCCCACAATGGCAATAAGGTTAGGCTTTTTAATTGAGAATTTTTTGTATATAATTGTCTTAAGCCTTTTATCGGAATTCCCAGACAAATCCTTACATTTTTTCCGCCAGGTAAAGGTACACCTTATATAACGTTGGTAATTCCTTTACCCTCTACAGCGAGGGTATTGTCCCAGGAAGCCGACGGTGCCCTCAGTTTACCCCCCTCTTTCCATCAGTGCTCCGTTTTAAGGGTATTTAAAGCTAGTAAGGCTACACTGATAGGAAAGAAGTCGAAACAAGGATGTGAGATCCGGGGATCGAACTCAAGACCTCTTGCACCAAGGCCAGGCCAAGCTTTCCCTCCCACTGAGCTTGAGGCGCGTGTGGTTTTTACTTTGTGGAAACACTGACCAGTTAATGCTCGTACCTTGTTGCATTTCTTGAAGGTTTATGCTAGTGTCCTACATCAGAGGCATACTTTGTGTGAGAATCAAAACTTGTTCTTCACATTTGCATCTTGTGTATGTGTGTTGTAACAATTTATGCCCCTAAAGTCTTCTCCAAAAATAATCATTTACATAACGTTTTTGGCATTTTATGTTCATTCTTCTCCCCTTGTCCAAAAAGGGTGGTACTGCTTTAAGGCGCTGTTAAACTGTGCAATTTTTGGTACAACTTGTCTCGTAACGCCATTGCCAAACAAGTTGCACGAAACATTGCACAATGTAACATACCTTGCAACGGGCAAAAATCGTTGCAGAAAGTAAAACTGAGTTCTACTTTCTGCAACGGCTCTGGTAACGTTGCAAAGACATGTTCAAGCTTTGCGCAGCGTAATATATGTATAACTTGCGTCGCAACGGTTTGCAGCACCAACAAAAGAAAGTCATGTGATCATCGAAAACGAGACAAGTTGCAAGAAACGTTACTTAGTGTAACGCCCGTCAAGTAATGTGTTTTGCTGTGTGAGAACTTTCCTCGAAACAAAATTACCAGAAACGTTGCTAGAAAAATTGCACTGTGTGACAGCTCCAAAGGTTTCTGATTCCTCTTTGACACACTTTTCCAACCTCTGGTTAGTATAAATGTAAACGTTTTACAAGACTATGTTAAAAGAGCAGCTGCTATCTTTTGAGAACCCAAACAACTTTTGGAATATTTACTAGAACATATTTTTGGTGTTAAAGTTTGGAATTCACCAGATTTCTGTGGAAAACAATTATAATATATACGTATTAACTAAGTACGTTGCGAAATGCGCTACCTGATTTTTCCCATACCACTGAGTTTACTGGTTTTAAACTAATCCAGGGCCGGATTTTGTACAGCGGCTTTTCGTTTTGATTAATATATCTTTGAATATTATTTAATATTTAGTTATGTATCTGTATATATTATGTATATTAGCTTAACATAAATTCAAGGATTTCTCCTCTGCTCTCTTTAACATTTCCACTGTTTTACACTGAACCACTGGCTCGCTTTGCTCTTTGTTGTGTGATGTCTGTAATTTTTAGCACTTGTTTATTATTTTTTTCAAATGCGTATCTAGTAGCCTAATAAATTTTAACCTTTTACCTAATCAAAATTAATTCCATATTCACATGTACCTTGATATTTTTTCGAGTCAATGTTTTACTTCTGTAAAGGCTTCCATTTTTTCGCTCATTTCTGGATATTTGTAATTAATAGTATTAGTAAAAGTAATGTTGTTGTTTTTGTTGTTAACCTAATGGCAGATTGTGTTGATTATTCTACAATAGATCCTGTACAACCAGAAGCAAGTTGTGCCAATGTTGTGTCAGCAGCTGGCAGAAGCAGCACGCACAGTCATTATGAGCATGGTAATTTATTCAGTGATAAAAATAACTGAAAGGAGGTGTCTGGAACTTGCTTAAGGAGGCTCGAAAGGGTTTTTCGTTGCTACAGTGTTTGTGAAACACTGTATGTAGCAAAGGCACCAAAGAAAGATACCAAAGAAGAATTTTTCATAGTGTAGACAAACTATAAATATCTTTGCAACTCTATTGTTGTGTAATACTTTAAGGGCACTTATGACGTTATATCGGTTACCATGGCAACACGCCAGGTCCAAAAAAAGGGTCCTCTAAATTTCAGTTCTTTAAAATTATCTGAAAAACGAAGTCGGTGACCTATCGTTTTTATTTCTTTGTTAGAAATCCCCCTAAATTCTTTAACTTCTTAGAGAGTATGACAAAAAGTTATCCAGTAGAATTTAATATATATCGTTTTATAGTTCGCAGAAAATTGTACTAGATAACTTAACTTTTTTATTTGAAGTGCCATCGTGAATGATACTTGCATGCAAAAAATCAATATAGGTCACCGAGCAAAATTTCGAGACCAAAGACCAATTTTTTTCCGCACGATTTATTTCCGGTTCGCGCGATTTTACGCCTATTTTCACTTTCGGTGTGTTGCGCTCGCTAACTTGATTTAAATTTGATTCATTCAACTGACGCGAGTTTCTTAGTTATGGCGTGTGTAGGTTACGCGCGTGCGCGCAGCTAAAAAGCCTTTCGAGGCTCTTAAGGTGGCTAAATACGAGATACAAAAACCCTTAACTTGGCGTGTCAACATTGTTTCGTTGCAAGTTTGGGTCGATGTTTCCCGTTTTTCACCTTGCATGATCATCTTGTCACGCAACAAAAACATTTGTTGCGGGTTGAAGAAAGTTGTTGCGAAAAGTAGAGCGCGGGTCTACTCTGAGCAGCAAATTTTGGTTTTGTTGCTCGTTTTTCACTGATCAAGCTCACAACTTGTCGCGCAACAAATGTGCTCGTGTATTAGCAAATCAATCAATCAGCGAGCTGCATTTCTTCAACCCGCAACAAATGTTTTTGTTGCGGGTCAAGTTGATCATGCCAGGTGAAAGACGCGAAACATCGACCAAAACTTGCAACGAAACAATGTTGACGCGACAAGTAGAGGGTTTTCGTATCTCGTATTTCGCCGCCTTAAGATGATTGTGTTACACCCCCATTACGGTTGAAAAATATGTAATGAGTGAGAGAATTTCGTGACGTCTTATTGAGATAGAGGTGGATTTTTGGGAGCGGGTAGATGGCCTGTTGTTACAACTTTGTTCTGAATAACTTGTATCTTGTGTTGGAAAGTACGATCAGGGTATATCATCAGAGAAGTTTAGAAACCTGTCCTTTGTGCCTCAGCCTCATCTTTTTGAGACGAGAGCACTTATTAATTAGAGTAATAACATAAGTACAATACAAGTATAAGTTTTGGTTTGTGATATCGCGCAAGCGCGTGTTCGGAACAGGAAACTGTAATCTTGAGTACGCTATTACGTCTGGACAGGTCTTATCCTCATTGCTGTTAGTTTATGAAACGTTACTTCCACCAGCAAAAAAGATTTAGAATCAAGGAGGTGTCTGAAAATTTTGGATAAACAGTTGAATGAAAAAGAAAATGGCACTAGGTGTGCTTTTCTCATTGCATAAATTTTGTTTTCTTTATATAGTTCCTTGTAGCATTACGTTTGGTAATGCAAAGGACCCGGCATCACTAATTCTTGTTCATTTTACTCGCTTCATTTTAGAATGAAACTGCCCTAATGAAGATGTAACCGATTATTTTCACAGCAAACAGATGTTCGGTCCCACCATTTTTTCCTTCGTTGTTTGTTTCAGAGATCGCAAATTGTGAATCAGACATCAGATCATTTGCCAAGCGCCACGATCCAGACACAAGAAATTGGCTGTTTGATGATTTCAACAAGTGGTTCAGTGATCCTGGTGACTCCAGAGCTTATGTTCTCCTGGGTGATGCAGGAGTCGGAAAGAGTGTGATTGCTGGAGCCCTGGCGCAGCGCATGAAGGAGTCTGGACATCTCGGTGCTGCTTACTTTTGCCGTCACAACGATGGCACAAGAAATGATCCCAGGTATCTTCTGGGGACTGTGGCGAGTCAACTCTGTGAATGTAATAGTCACTACAATAATATTGTGGGTGGGATAGAGGGTGTAATTAGGATGTTACACAATGATAAATTAGGTGTTCAGGAACTTTTTACAAAACTCTTAGAAGAACCATTAGCTAAGTGTACGCATTTGGCAGAGCGAAAATTAGTTATTATTGACGCCCTAGATGAGACAGAGTACGAGTCCAGGGAAGATTTCCTTTCCCTTATAATCGAACGATTCCCAAGCCTTCCTCAATGGAATTTTTTCTTTATCACCAGTCGGCCTGAGGACACAATACGGGGAAGATTAGCGATATACAATCCCTGTGTTAGGATTTGCGCAGGCGATAGTGAACAGCATGATATTTATCAGCAACACGAGGAAGATATACGGAAATTTCTCAAGAATGGTATCGATTTTTCGCTTTTCCCATTCACTGTGGAAGAGATCACGAAATCTTGTAATAGATTGTTCTTGCATGCATTTTACGTTAAGGAAAAACTCAACGATGTCGCAAAAACAGGTAAGATGGAGGATTACACGCGGAGTGACCTTTTTGTCAAAGGTCTTGAAAATTTCTTTCGGGAAAACTTTCAGCGAGTGTTTAGAAAAGTCGGTAAAGATCTCTACGAGAAGTTGATTGGTTTTGTCGTGGCTGCCCCATCTCCTCTTCCTGTCTCGTTTATTCCCTTTGTTCTGCGACAAGAAAAATCGAGTCTTGATGAGCAGGAAGTAATTGATGCCATTATGCAATTTGCTTTGAATCAAGCTTCCAATGATACCGTCACCTTTCTACACAAACTGATTCCGACTTGGTTAACGAAAAATCCAGGGAAGAGAGACTACCAAAGAAAGACCAAAAGAAAAGATTGTCCTCACTTGTTGATAGACAAGAAAAAGGCAGAAGAGTACCTGGCAAGAATTTTTGAGGAAATACTCTCTGGTATAGTGGACAAACTGTCCCCAACATCGTCATGTATAGATGTGGATGTGCAGGACTACGCTTTTCGCTTTGCCATTCGTTTTTTGTGTCATTATGGTGACCAGAAATCAGTAGGAATTGTTTTTAGGTGTTTGACAAGTTTCCATTTCTTGGAGGAAAGAATCGAAAGTGAAAAAATTGGTATCTACCACCTGCTAGAAGATTTGAAGTTTGCTTCATGCTGCCCCGCATTCACGGACTTACGCAAGAAGAATATTCTCCATGAGATCTCCAACGCTCTTGAAAGCAATGTTCATATTCTTTTGGATTGCCCTCACCTTTTAATTTCCTGTCTTCGAAGTGGATCAAAAGTCTTGCAAGAAACCGGTTTAATTCCCAAACTCTCGGGCCCGTGGTTAGAGTGGAGTGCTTTTGACGGGAAAAGCATTACTTGTCTCTCAGGCTTTAACGTTTTTACGACAGCTTCTGATCAAAGGACGGTAGCGGCCTCAAATGGTCGCTGTATTGTTTTTGTTGATGCATCTCGTTTAACGATCGTGAGTGGTCCTTTTGAGGTAAGCCAAAGTACAATAAAAGAAATCAAGCATTTGCAGTTCTCGCCTGACGGTAAGTGGGTGTTTTTCGGTAGACTGGACAAATGGTTTTCGGTTGAGCGTAAAAGTGTCGAGGACTTTCCGCAGTTCTCTGGAAATGAAGTGATGTATGAGTGGAGCACTCTCACTCCTGACGATCAGTACATTGTCGTGAAAAGGCCTAGGAATGTCACTTTTTCGGAGCCTTGTATTCACTGCGTATCCGAGCTATTTGCTCTTTGGACCTTACAAGAAATTCACCACGAGGTTACGTTGCCATGCAATGATCATGATTTCAGAGGATTAGCCGAACGATTCCAATTCAACTATCATTGCGGTAATGTTCCCAGAAGATTAGCCAAATTCAGTCGATTCATCAGTCTGCGCCGTAGTGTTTCCGAAAGATTGCTAGACTACCTTGAAGCACCAGAGTTGTATCAGCCTTCTAAGCCTTTTAAACGGTTAGTCTCCTGTCATCACGGTGCGCCTTTTTGTGAAAAACTCCGCGAATTACTACGGTCAATTGATGATTCATCCTTGACAGCAGTTCGCAAACTGATTGTTGAACTTTATCCTCATATATTTGATTTCCAGGTTTGGAATGTACGCACTGGAAAGTCTTTGTTGTACGATGTGTTTTTTCTCAGTGTTCAGTTAAACGAATTCACTTATTTTTGGCACGTAACGCACGACATAGCGGTTACGGGATTTTACGGCATCATCGCAAAAGCCTCTTCTATCATTAACATAGCTGTGGCAAATGCTATTCACGCTGCTGCTCTCTTCATTTTAAGGGGCATATCTCTGCAGGAAATAGTAAAAAACCTAGAGGAGCGGGAAGATATTGAGCGACAGGTGGCATGGCTAGCGAGGATATTTTTGGCATCCTCTCGAAAGAGGTCTCAACTTTTTCTGAGAAAATTGTTTTGCGTGAGTTTCATTTGCGTTTCACCACGCAAGAAATGGCTCCTCCTGGTCATCTCTAATAAATGCAGCATTTTACGTGTGTACTCTTTATCGGAAGGAAATGAGGAACAGCATTTTCTTGATATTAACTGTATCCCGAGAGATCTTGGTGAGCCGTTTGTTGACTTCACGTTTACAAATGATGACAGCTACTTCATATATAGCACTTCATCAGGGTCACTACACGCTTTATGTCTTCAAACAGATACAATTTTGAAAATTGTTTCGGGAACGGCCCTTTTTTACTGCATTGATGAAAAGCAGTTTTGTTATTTCTTTCAAGGTATCAGAGGCGAAAGAAAAAAAATCTTTTTGACCGACTTTTTTAGTCCATTGAGATTTGTGGCATCGACTTTTGTACGGAAAGTCCATCCAAGTGAACCGTTGTCGCTTTGTTCTCCACGTTTGGACTCGCTGATCAGTTTGAGTTTTACTTACGAAACGGTATCATTCGTATTGCGGTGTTTACTGGATGATTATCGTAAACAGATGCTTGATAATTTTGTGCTGTCTCCTGACGGAAAGTTAATTGCCATTCACAGAGGGAATAAGATAGAATTGCTTTGTTCTCTGCTTTTCTTGTACGATTCAAAGCGTTTTACAGTCTACGAACACGAATCGTCGTTCACGACTGCACTTGCATTTTCAGTTGACTCTAAATGGCTCCTTTTTTGTGTCCAAGATGGAGTGAACGATCCACATATCCACGAATGGGATGTTGAGAAAGGTGTGCTTGTCTCGTTCAAATTCCCCGTGTTATGTCCACCGACGGTTGAATGCTGTTGCCTTTCGTCGGACAAAGCAATGTTAATCTTGTGCGGTGACAATGAAGTTGAGATTTGGGAGTACGAGAACTCTCCTTGCCGTTTACTAGCAAGATCCGGCGTCAGTTCATTTTACAGCACATATAAGTTCAGTCACTGCACCCTTTCGGTGGACAATAACCTGCTCGCTTGCTGCATTGGGAACAATGTTGTTCTCTTCAGCAGTGTTCGGGACTCTGCGAAAACTTCTCCACCCAAAGCAATTCTTCGCGGTCATCTGGCAAGAACTGTGTTTAGTAAGTTTTTGAAAGTAAATCGTTATCTCTTAACGTACGACATTGATGGGTTGGTGTTTTTGTGGGAACTGGCTAGAACAAAAGCTGTCGCATTTGCAAGGATAACACAAGGCCAGGAGAGCATTGTATGTCTGCTTATGTCTCCGAAAGAGGACACTGCAGTTTGCTTGTTATCCTCAGGTCGAGTTTGCGTCGTTAAACTCTGGAAAATGGAAGATGAGCCCCTTTGGATGCCACCAATGGAAGACACAGTGAGCTCATCCGAGATAAGTCGACAAACTGTACGGGAATTGGTATCAAAATCTGAGTTTTCACCTGAAACCTCTCGTGATGAGGATTTTAGCTTATCACAGTGGGAAGAGGATATGTACTATGTTTATGATGATGAGGATGAGGATGATGATGATGATGATGACGACGATGACGATGACGATGATGATAATGATGATGATGATGATGATGATGAGGAAGTTGACAAATATGATTGAATAGTTACCACTTCTGAAGTAATTGAGAATTCTCCATTTATGAAGCAAGTTTTTCTTCGCGACTTTCCCAGGAGTCTCTAAAGTTACGGCCGAGTGCAATTTTCGTCATTTTTGCCAGTCAATTATCTTTATTTTTACATGTTAGTTTTCATATATTTGGTATTTTTGTTTTCAGCGATTTGCACCACACTGGAGCTGCTAAGTTTATATCTTGCAATCCTCAGTTCGTATTGTGTCTGATGCAAGGCGACAATCATTTTTCCTTTTGTTTGCAACTTTTAACATTTTTGTAGGAGTGAGGTATTCCGCTACTGTCTTCAAATGAATTGAATTGAAAAGATTCCTCAAAAGATTCAAAATATTGTACTTCCTCGTGCAATGGAGTCACCTGCTTGTGAGGAACAAAATATTTTTGATACAAGTATAAAAGGCAAACAGTTTGTCAATGGGGAAATTGAGTCATTAACAGAACTTTACAGTCACTATATGCCAAAGACAAACAACTGTATTCGTCATCACCCGTGGACTTGAACTCTGTGACATCACCCGTAGTCGGGATTAGAATTGCATGATAATTGCACTGAAAATAGTGAGTAATGCAACGTTAACCCGATGTTTCAGTGGCGACCAAACAAACAAAACAAGGGCGCTTCGTGAAGTAATCAGAAAGGTCTCTAATGATTGAAATTACACAGGAAATAAAACCATCATTGATCTTCTAGGATTTCCCAACCTTCTGATCAAGACAGGGTAGGCACCAGTTGATGGGGACCTCAAAAACGTCGAAACCAGCAAAATCCAGCTGGAATTTGTGCCCTTGTTGCT
This sequence comes from Montipora capricornis, assembly GCF_036669925.1. NCBI lineage: Eukaryota > Metazoa > Cnidaria > Anthozoa > Scleractinia > Acroporidae > Montipora > Montipora capricornis. The sequence continues at coordinate 67,008,259 of NC_090892.1, read as the reverse complement.
GTCCTACCTTTCTCCACAAAGGGAGTGTTAGCAATCTAAAGAATTGTTTCTTGGTCGCAAATGACTGTTTGAATTTTATCACTTACGATTTTGCGCATGTTAAGTCCGTGTTTAATGCATTGAATTGGTCTCGCCGAAAATACGATTGGCTTTCATTCCGGACAGCCACGTGCATGTCACGTGATTTCATGCGAATCTAACTCTTGCATCTCTTGCTGAATCCTCATGCAGGTCATTGCATTCAAAACGATTCCAAAACAGGTTCAGTTACATTTTTGGGTATCAGTTTTCAGAATTTCCTAATTTTTACATTTAAGTAAGTTCATATAGAAGAAAGAGTTATCACCGCCTAAGAAAAAGAATTGTAGAAAATGGGTAGGTTTTGTAGAATGTGTTACATTTATAGTATTACGAATAAGAAGTTAGTTTTGTTGTATTTGCTATCTCATTTCCAAGTATTCGTAAACAAAGAGACACATCTCGGACTTCTCGCTTACAAGTTAAGCTATTGCTTGGGAGAATAGATACTTCAGGCTTAGATAAAACTATGTTCAAATACCTTTTCAGACCGTAGAAAAATTGAAACGTTGGATGAAACTGTTACAAACTATTTTAGGTGCATAGTAAGTGGTGCTGTTTCAAGCCGAGTGGGGTACAACCATAACCAAGTTAGTCAAAGCACACGCAGAAAATCAAATGACTCTTGCTTTACATACAGCCCGTACTAGTCCTTAGTTCAGGAAAAACCCTGCTTGTTCAGTTACAGGTTTCTTTCTTAAAAAAGTGGTGCAGGATAACTGATCATCAAGGGCTGATTTTCACTAGCATAAGCACAGGCAGTATCTTCAAACTGCGAAGAGTCGCGAACTTTGTTACCTTATTTAGTTAGATCTTCGTAAGATTAACGACAGATCATTAGCATTGCATTTACGGCAAACATCGGGCTCAAACTAGAGATAAACAAAAAAATCAAGAATCTTGTTTCGTTTACTCTAATTTCTTGCCTCTTATCTGCAGATATCAGGCAACTTCTCAATGGAGAAAGACGACTATTAAAGAATCGGACAAGAAAATTTTCCAGCTTTCATTAAAGAAAAAAAAACAGCAGTCTAGCTGCCGTTTCCCGTTTCACGTAAACGCAATGCTAACTGTCTTTTTATGTCTGCTAATGTAGGCCTGTGTGTAAGGCGAAAGCAGCGGGGAGCGCGAGATTTATGTGAACGGCAAACGGTACACGGCAGGATACTGCTTGTCATGAAAGAATGATAATTATCTCATTTTCACTTGTCGTCCTCTGAGGAGAACTGAGTTACTGGATATCATATGACAACAAGAAAGAAATGAACTACAATCAAACAAGTTTCTTTGATTTCTGGAAAAACTGGCTTCAACGTTTTCAGTGCCTGACGTTTTCCGTTTTCCGGAAAAGCGATGTTGCCGGAATCTCTCTAGTTAATCGATTGCCAATCCGTATTAGCCACTCTCTATGGCAATTAGACTTTGCTAGGAAGCATATATATATATACTTGTATTTACTAAGGTTATACAAGGGATAAATGCGTGGCCCTTTAGTTGTATTAAGCATATTAAAATAAAATTTTGAAAGCAGGACCTGTTTGGTGTTAGTTTACATTTGATAGCCAGCGCAAATCCCTAGAGTAATTGGCCCCGCAGGCCAAAACCCGAGGAGGCAACCTAGAAGTCCCCGCGTAAAAAGGGTAAATGTATAAATATTATTGGTAGGTACTGCAGGGGGAATCAATCTCGATTTGCTCAACCGGGTGCGCAAGGTGGTATCGGTATTGCTTAAATGGGCGCTCAAGTGCTATTGGTATTTTTCTACACGACCGAGGTGTTTTAGGAGTCACGAAGTAAAAAAATTGGCAAAGAGAACCAAAAGTGCTGTTCGGGTTAGCGACTAAAAAATCAAACATTGAAGCAGATCTGATGCAAATCGAGTTACCTGGCTCAGAAATTGATTATCAGAAACAGAAGCGACCATTTGTCAGACGCCAATCGGAAACAGGGGCGACATGTTCAGCATAAATTTAAAGGTATCAAAAGGGCCTTTCATAATATCTTAGGAGGGGGCAGTTGTAGTGAAAACTATTACTAGTTTATATTTAGTTAGGGCCTGTTCACGTGGAGGTGGGGGACCCCGGAGGTATATGAGGTACCCCGCCTCGGTGGGGTAACCAATCTCTCCATACAATTTCTCTTGTATGATGCTGAAGGTTTGGTACCCCGTTTGACTGGGGTGATTTATCTTTAGATTAAACATTCCGCTAAAGCATTTGGAAACCTCAGCCCAGCTCCGTGGGACTATAAAATACTGCATGTGAAGGCTTGCTTTATTTGACCACGGGTAGGCGGGGTACCTCACCTACCTGGGGTCCCTCACCTCCATGTGAACAGGCCCTTACACACTGAGTGACCCTTTGGAATTCCATCGACAAGAACTGTTATAGCAGCGGCAACCCCACAAGAAAATATCGCTGGCGAGGCTCTTGCGAAACTGTAGAAAGCCACACTTACTTCTTCTCGTAACGCTAAGGGGAAGAGAATTCGGTTGCTGATACGTACAAGGACTTAAGGAACTTATCAAAACAGTTTTTAGCAGCTGCAAAGTCGTATTTTTGCCAAACGTTGATGTACTG
>NC_090892.1:66985602-66988102 GCF_036669925.1 Montipora capricornis | reverse complement strand
TGGGTCTGGGTCGTCAGCGGCTCTTGCGCCTGGTACATTACCAATAATTAAATCATAAACAGCATCGGGAAGACACTGCGCTTCCACTTGGCCCTTAAGATAAGGTGTATCAACATCAATCTTTGCGATGGGAACTTTCCTTGCCGTATTGTCAATGAGCAGCATAACATTAAATTCGCCAGTAAACTGATCCTCAGGCACAAGGTCCTTCTTTACTACAATTCCACTACAACCAGTATCTCTCAGGACATCAACAGGCTTCTCTCCAACTCTACCTTTCACGACAGGCATTTTACTTCTCACTCCGGTCAACGGTTCAATACAAGCACTACTCAACAATGGAATCTTCTTACCACAGGCTAACAGCAGCTTATCATCTTTAATACAGGCCTTAACTTCTTCATCAGTAGGTTTATCCTCAGGTGGTTGAACTAAACAACTGGCACTCACTTGACCACGCTGCACAGGGTTACCATCCTTACTTTGTCCTCCTGATCTGCGTCCACCTGATCGACAGTTTCTAGCTTCATGTCCCTGCTTACCACATAGGAAACACTTTCTTGTTAGAGTTGGGCAGTTGACAGCTTTATGACCTCGGGTGTTGCACTTAAAGCAATGCAGAGCTGGTGGATTAATCTGCATGTTCTTGGCTTCGTCCCTCTCAGGCTGTACTGTTGGCTTTCTGCTCGCTGAGCTGAACAAATGTTTACCATGAGCCTCCAAGTACTGGTCAGCGATCTTCGCAATCTTTGCTAGGGTCTCAGGTGCCCTTTCTCGCAGGTGAATTGCCAAATCCTTAGGGCAAGAGTCAATAAATTGTTCTTTCACGATCAAGTCCTTAAGACCATCAAAGGTTCGCGCGGTATCCGAAAGCTCTAGCCAACGTAATAGGTATCTGTCCAGTCGCACAATAAACTGCTCCGGACTTTCGTCGACTTCTGGTTTGGATGCTCTAAATTTTCGACGATAGCCGTCTTCGGTAAGGTCATATCTCTTCATTAACGCGATCTTTACCCTGTCATAATCCTTAGCTGCGTCCTCCGATAGACGTGAATACACTTCTAGTGCCCGTCCAGACAACAGAGCACTGAGCTTCGATGCCTATCCATCTTTTTTCCACTGAGCTGTTTCGGCAAATCTCTCGAACCTCTGCAAATACGCGTCCAAATCGTCTTTGCCATCAACAAACGAGGGGAGTTTAGGTGCCTTAGCCCGATCCTCTCTCACTTCAGGACGTCCGTCAGCATTCTCCAAAGCCAAACGTGCAATCTCCAGCTCATGTTCTCTTTTTGCCGCTTCAATAGCCTCTTTCTGTTTCAACAGCTCGGCTTCCATCTCCAATTTTCTTAGTTCGCGTTCTTGTCGCCTAGTTTCTCTCTCTTCATCTTCTCTTCTTCGCCTTTCCTCTTTCTCTTCCTCTTCCTTTCTTTTATCCTCCTCAAGCATTCGACGTCTCTCTTCTCTTTCTTCTTGTAATTGCCTCTTTTTTTCTTCTCTTTCTTCCTGTTCTCTTCTTCGTTCTTCTTCAAATTGTCTACGTTTCTCTTCTTTTTCCTCCGCTTCCCTTCTTCTTTCCTGTTCTAATTGTCTACGTTTCTCTTCTTTTTCCTCCGCTTCCCTCACAAACTCGAGAAGCTTTTCTCCTTCCAATCCGAACTTTTCTCCGATCTGTATAAACTTGTCCATTTCCGTAGCAGTATTTCACAGCAAAAACACAGTATACTCTCTCGTACAGTTCTTCTTACTTTTTCTGTAACTTCTTCTTGAATTGTCCTTTCCTGGTTTCTGTAGTCGGCAAACAAATGAATTCCTCTCCCGGACAGGCCCCCAATGTTACGAGTTCGTGTGTTTTGAGGAAAGTTAGCTTGCAGACTAAACTGAACGCAGGGTTGTCGGAACAACAACAAGAAGATTTATTCCAAAGTGAACGTAGTTTCCACGAAGTAAAACTCTGAATAACTTGTACTCGACAAACTTACACGGCCTCCGCCAACTTGAATGCACACAGCTTCTGTCACACTTGAATAAACACGGCCAACGCCAACTCTCTTCGCTTGTGAAAAACTAGTTAGAAAAACACTCCGTTTGGACTCGTCTACTTATATACTCGGACAATAAACTTCTAGAACTTTCTAAAATAGTAATGAATCTAATTATAGAAAGATTACAAAACACACCGATTTAGAAACGCTTACGTACAAACCTAAATATAAACAAACTACGAACTCTCGCGAAGATTCTAGACAGTAACGCTTGTCACGCAATGCTATTTTTCGTAACATAGACCATCATCACACTTTCTATAACACAATTCAAAATCATGAGTCCCCTTCAAGTATCGCAACACATGTTTTAAAGCTATCCAGTTTTCCTTCATGGGAGCAGCCAGGAACTGTGACAGCTTAGTAACAACCCAGCATATGTCTGGTCTGGTACACGTCATAGCATACACCAGACTACCCACTGCTTCACGGGATCGTCTAGGATCCACAGGGGTTTC
>NC_090892.1:66958102-66970602 GCF_036669925.1 Montipora capricornis | reverse complement strand
GACTTGCAACTTCGATCTCGTTATGCTAAGTTTGTTTATTGTAAATGTGTAGGAGGGCGTCAACAAAGGGACCGAGAACCAAGCAGAATTCCAGTGAAACAGCTATCACGAGCCTTGATAAGAGCAGATCTTTCAGGAAATTAGTTCGAAAATATATTAAAAAGAACGTACCGAAATCTTCTGCCATGCATTTATTTACAAAGTTGAGTGTACTTAATCGTAAGTTAGACTATTTGTATGTAAGACTAAGGTCTGCTACTAAGAAGAGGAGTACACAAAGGACGTGGTGGACAGCAAATCGCAGGAACCAACCTATAACTCGCCGTGGAAGAGTGAAACCTAGATGTAACTATACTTCAGTAAGATCTGTTTATAAGAACGTTAACCATAGGATGAATCATACAGAGTTAAAGCTGTCAAATGATATAGAGAAAAACCCTGGGCCCATTGATCATACCAAAACTATTCAAGCGCCTTATAGTCAAGGCAATGTGGAATTGTTCGGCGAGAATGCAGGCACTCAGTGTGTAGCAATGTCTCTTACTTCACTTATCTATAATTACAGGAATAATATTATCTCATCAGTGGACTTGATCAACATCATGAACATTGGTAATGAATTGTATTCTGGGTTATCTAGACTATCCAGACAAACTTTCCTGTTGTTAACTGAGTTACCAGATGTGCTCAATGTGTTTAATACAGATTATCAGCTTCAATACAGTTCAAGCTATAGTGGTACTATAAATGGTAGATCCATTATACATGGTTTGAGTTTCTGTATGCCTTTGGTTGATGCTTTGCTAACATTAGTAAGGCAAAACTACCAATCCTTTCTTTTAACAATTGAATGTAGTACTGTTTCTATGTACTGTACTCCAGGTGGTAAATTTAAAATATTTGATTCACATGCTAGGGATGCATTTGGTATGCCCCATTCTCAAGGAACATGTGTATTATTAGAAGCACAAAGTATACAGGATGTCACATGTTATTTGCAAACCCTGTATGAAAATTCAAATGCATTGTTTGAGCTGATAGGTGTTCACATAACAAGACTAGAAAAGGACGACAATCACTTAGTTGATGAGAACAGTGAAATCTCTCAATCAGAACTTGCTGATGATGGTGGAGAAATGGCACATATTTCAACAAGAGGCAATGAGTCTTTTATACGACCCTGTTGTGCTTTATCATTTTATAGCATTTGTTTTTCAGTGGTTAAGGCATGCAGTTACTGGAATTCACAAACTCTAGAAGCAATTATTGACCATGGAAATGAGTTTTACGAGGAACAATTTTCATGTCCTGATGAAAATCTTTGTTTACGCAAATTTCCAAACAAACTTCAAATATATGATGCAACTATTGATGTTGTCTTTACAGCACAAAAAGAAGGCATATTAAATTTAGTTGTGCATCCAGCAGTAGCAAACACTTCCAGAACTTTATTTTGGATAACACAAGAGGCAATACTGGATTTATAATATGGTTTTCAAATTACTGTGCAAGTTGCATATTTCAGCACAATTCTAAGACTAAAAGCATCAAATACTACTTAATAATATACCATAGTGATGGAAATTAAGATGAATTTCAAACTGTCAATGACATCAAATTCCATATTCAAGCCCTTGCTAATACTGTTACAAAAATCAATACAACTAATAATTTAGAGGTAGCATACATTATCAGATTTCTAAACTGTTACAGTAATTTGTCAAGCACTTTAAGACAAAAGGTATTAAGGAAACACAAATCCAATAGGCAGAAAAATTCACTTGCCGAAAAACGAAGAGAAAGTTATGCAAACATGGAACCGAGTGCTAAACGAAAATACTTGGTTAGCAAAGCAGATTGGTACAAGTCATTAGATCCTACAGAGAAAGAAAAACTCTTGTCTGACAGAGCAGAGTGGTACAAATCACTAGATCCTGCAAAAAAAGAACAACTCTTGTATGACAGAGCAGAGCGGTATAAATCTCTAGATCCTGCAGAAAAAGAAAAACTCGCGTCTGACAAGGCAGAGAGGTACAAATCACTAGATCCTGCGGAAAAAGAAAAGCTCTTGTCTGACAGAGCAGTATGGTACAAGTCACTAGATCCTGCAGAAAAAGATCTGATAAATAAACAAAAAAAGCGGAACTATGATGCAATGGAACCACTCATTAAGGCACAATACTTGAACAAAAAAAAACAAGAATATTGCAGCATGAATCCTACAAAAAAGCAAAAAATGAAGTGCATAAGTGATGCAGCAAAAATTTCTAAAAAAAAAAGGCAAACGATGTTCAGCATAAATTGGATCACTACATATCAGTATTTCAGAATAAGATCAGAGAGGGGCCATATTACATATGTTCAGTTTGTCATCGAATACTATATAGAAAAACAGTTATGTTACTTAAAGAAAATAAATACAGTGTACACCGTCTTTTCACTGAGATAAAGTCATTTGATGACAAACAATGCATCTGTAGAACATGTCATGCAAAAGTTTCAAAAGGGCAAGTACCATGTCAAGCTGTAGGTAATAAACTGGAAGTTGATAGAATACCACCAGAACTCTCAGTACTAGAAAAACTTGAACAAATATTAATAGCACAGAGGATAGTCTTTGAAAAGATAGTGGTAATGCCTAAAGGCCAACAGAGGAAAATTAAAGGAGCAATATGCAATATACCAGTTGAATGTGATCAAACATGTACTACATTGCCACGTCCACCTGAAAGGTCAGGTATAATCATGTTGAAACTAAAGAGAAAAATGGAGTTTAGAGGACATGTTTATTTTCAAGCTCTGCGACCTCAACTAATATTAAATGCTCTGATGTGGCTCAAAATGAACAATCCATTGTATGATAATATATGTATAGACAGTGACAAAATAGATAGGCATCTTAAAACATTGCAACAAAATGATGTTGATTTAGACGATTCGACTTTGAATAATGATAACCACTCTACTGAATCTGGTATAAGTGATGGCACTTCTTCAAACAATGAAAATGGTGAGAATGTCAGCACACCTGCAGATGAAGAAAATGACGATCCTTTAAATGAATATCGAGCACCAACAAGTGAAACTTGCTTGCAGTCTATAATACCAGATTATCCTGTAACTGTTGAGCAAAATGATAATGTATCATCTCAAGGAGACGAAGTCTATGCTATTGCACCTGGTGAAACTAAACATCCAGTTTCCTTCATGGCAGACAAGCAATGTGAAGAACTAGCATTTCCTATTTTGTTTCCAAAAGGAAAGTATGGGTACTCTGTCAACCGAGAAATATAGTTGGCGCCAGTTAGGTACTTCAATGCAAGACTTTTACATCACAGTGGAAGTTTTGCTACTAATCCTGAATATCTCTTCTTTTCTCAGTTTATCATAGAACAGAAGAAAGTATCAGATAGTATCAATATTGCTCTGAAAAAAATGCATGGCCAGCCTCTTACTGCTTCTCAAATAAGATCAAATAATATGCAAATTTTACAAAATCTTATTTGTCAAGACCAGGCTTATTTATTTTTGAGACAAATTCCAGGAACACCACCTTATTGGCAAAAATTTATGTATGAAGTAGTAGCTATGGTAAAACAGCTTGGAATACCAACATGGTTTATGACATTATCCTGTGGTGACCTTAGGTGGCCTGAACTTTTTCAGATTATTGCAAGAACCCAAGGCAAAAATCTAACAAATGAACAAGTGGATGCTTTATCTTATGATGAAAGATTCTCAATGCTGAATGTAAATCCTGTTGTTGTTGCTAAGCACTTTCAATATAGAGTTGAAACATTCTTCACTGAAATTCTTCTAACTAATGCAAACCCAATTGGTAAAATAGTATACTATGCACTCCGCATTGAGTTTCAGATGAGAGGCTCTCCTCACTTACATGCCTTAATATGGACATCAGATAGCCCTGAACTAACACATGACACCAAGGAAGCTTATATCCATTTCATAGATGAACATGTGCAGGCATGCCTTCCTGATCAGAGTCAAGACCCTGAGTTACATGAGCTTGTAAAAACCTACCAAAAGCACAGTCATTCAAAGACATGTAGAAAATACAAAAACATTAAATGTAGGTTTAATTTTGGGCACTTTTTTACAAAGAAGACTATTGTGGCTGAACCTCTTTCTGATGATTTAAATCCAGAAAAAAAACGATTACCATAGACAGACAAAAAGAAATCCTTAGACTAGTTAAAGAAAAAATAGATGAAGTGTTAAATCCCAGTAAAGCAAACTATAATCCTACATTAACATAAGCTGATATTTTCAAATCTGTAAACATAACTGAAGAGCAATATTATTGGGCTTTATCCATTTCACCTGACTCAGACTATGAGCTGCACCTTAAAAGACCAACAAACAGCTGTTTTATTAATAATTATTTTATTGCTGGTATTAAGGGTTTTAGAGCGAATGTTGACTTGCAACCTGTATTTAACCACTACAAGTGCATAACGTATGTGTGCTCATATTTTACCAAGGATGAGACTGAATGCTCACAGGCAATTATGAATGCTGCAAAGGAAGCTAAGAAAGAAAACTTGAGTGTCAGGGATAGCTTAAAAAGAATTGGTGCTGCTTTCCTCTCTACCGGAGAAATCAGTTCACAAGAATGTGTTTACAGATGCATGCCTGAACTATGGTTACGAAAAATATTCCCTGCAACAGTTTTTGTAAGCACTGACCTACCAGAAGAAAGGGTAGGCATTGCTAAATCACCAGAAGAACTTGATGAACTGGATAATGAAAGTACTGATATCTTTAAATCAAATATTATTGATCGATACACTTTAAGACCACAGTGTATTCCTTCTGTAGATAGGCTATGTCTGGCAGAGTTTGCTGCATACTATTATAAAGAATACAAAAAGGACTGCCAAGAAACAGCTGATGCACAACCTGAGGTTTTAACTGATGATGTCATTGAATTACATCACAATTGTGATCCTGATACGTCACCTCCAGACAAAATAAGATTAATGAACACCCATGAAGTTATGAAGTGTAGGAAAGTAAAAGCTGTTATACGATATCACAAGCCAAACAAAGCAAAAGAACCTGAACTGTATTTTCATCATCTCCTGATGCTTTACTACCCATGGAGAGATGAAACAAGTCTTTTAGGAAGTGATCAAACATATGCTTCTAAATTCTATGAGCATGAAGTACAAGCTGTAGTGGAACGAAACAGAGAGAATTTTGAGCCTGATGCTGATGCTGTTACAGAAGCACTTGATTTTCTTCGAAATAACCAGGGCAATATCCACTCCAGCTATGATTCTATAAATGACCAGGAAAATGCAGATTTACAATCTGAAGAGCAAGATGATTCAGCACCAAACGAATCATTGAATGAACAATTACCTACACATCTTGTTTCATCATCAGAAACTGAGAATCATTCAAACCTTGGAATGATAACATACAACCAGCCAACAGAAATTACTGATGATAAGCTACGGGAGTGTGTTAGATCATTGAACAAAAAACAGCGCTATGCTTATGATATAATTCTCACCTGGTGTAGAAGTAAAATGAAAAACATGAATAGTCGAAAACCTGAAGAAGTAAAACCAATACATTTATTTATAACTGGTGGAGCAGGTGCTGGTAAAAGTCACTTGATCCAAACAATCTACCACACTGTCACAAAGACCTTTAGACATCCTCCGATGAATCCTGAATTACCTACAGTTCTTTTAATGGCACCTACTGGAGTTGCTGCTATTAACATAGATGGGACAACAATAAACACTGCCTTGGCAATTCCTAAAGAAACAGGTGATAATTTACCTGCAATGTCTGACCAAAAGAAAACACAGATGAGAATGTTACTAGCTGACCTCAAGTTGATCATAATAGATGAAATCTCTATGGTTGCTAACAATACTTTGCTTCATATCCACCAAAGACTAAAAGAAATTGTTGGCACATCAAATGTTCACCTGTTTGCAGGCATTAGCGTTCTTGCTATTGGTGACATGTATCAACTACCACCAATACGCAGGAAACCTGTTTTTGCAAATTACAAAAATGATGTGTTTAACTTGTGCCACCCATGGCACCTATTCACGATGATAGAGCTTGTTGATATCATGAGGCAGAAGGATGACCAACCATTTTCTGAACTTCTGAATAGGTTCCGTACAGCAACTCAAACTGAAGATGATATCAAGTGCATCCAATCTAGATCTATAGATCCATCAGATGTTAATTACCCATCAGATGCTCTTCACATCTGGGCTGAAAATAATCCAGTCAATCGACACAATGAAATGAAATTGCACCAAATACCTGCACAGTTGTTGAACCTTAAAGCCACAGATCAGTACCCTCCTAATGTATCACAGCAAGATATTAACAGAATTTTAGCTAGACCCAGGTCTGAAACTGGTGGACTTGATGCTAATATCTGTATAAAGGAATCTGCTAGAGTTATGTTAACCAACAACATTGATATTGCAGATAGACTTATAAATGGTCAACTAGGAACTGTTGTTAAAATTGAAGTAAATCAAAATAACAAAAAACCCACCATTATCTATGTAAAATTTGATGATGCCAAAGCTGGCAACAATTTAATTCAAAAGAGTACTAGCAGTTTTGTGCGACAAAACAGAGTTGTACCCGTAGAACCTGTCCTAGCAAAAATTAAATGTACATCCAAATAAACCTTCTTCTCCAGAAATACAGAGAATGCAATTCCCTTTAACATTGGCTTACGCTGTTAGCATTCACAAAGTACAGGGATTGTCACTTAACAGTCTCGTCATTAGTTTTGAGTTGGTCAAACAGAGATCATTCAATTATGGTCAGGTATATGTTGCACTGAGCCGAGCGACCTCTTTAAATGGTATTCACATTCTAGGAAAAATTAACAGCAAACATGTGAAAGCAGATCCTCGGGTACATAAAGAATATGAAAGATTGCGAGAAATCTCAAAAACCATGGGAACTAGTGAAAAATATAAGGACAATTCAATGCTCACTATATGTCTATTAAACATACGATCACTCAAAAAACATAGTGTAGATATCAAGTATGATGCAAACATAAAGAACAGTGATCTAATTGCACCAGTTGACAGAAACACATCTTGTACCTTATAGCAATGATACTGACATAAAATGTCATCTTCTACCATTTACTCTCTACAGTCAAGATCATACTACTTATAGATTTTTATGTTTTGCACTGTGTACCAGTAGATCTATAGAAACTAAGGAACATAATACTTTCCACAAGTAAATGCAATGAAATTTGTAATAATTTTGAAGACATCTACAACTATGTGTCCCAATTTTACAGTTCTTTTTCTTTACCGAAAGAACAACTCAAATATAATACAGTATGTAAGTCATCTACAAAATATCCTTGGCACTTATCCAATCGACATCATTCTTGGTGATTTCAATATCAACTACTTAAATGATGATAGCATAAGACCGCTAAAATCTTTAATGACCTCTCTAGGTTATTCACAGTTTGTACAAAGTCCAACTTTTGTCTCATCAGGAAACATACTTGACCAAATTTACCTAAAAACAACAAAATTTGACATCATAGAGAATACTGTAATTAGTGTCTACTACTCTGACCATGATGCTGTTAAAATATCCATAAAATATAACCAAGATATTTAAATATTTATATTTATTTAAATTGTCACAGAAAGCATATAGTTTATTTATAGCAATAATTGTAAAATTAATATAAAATTCTCATAAATGTACAAATGTGTCTTGGCAGGAACCATGATGCTGTTAAAATATCCATATGCTAGCTATAACTAAAATGATATTATGAAACTCTCATGCAAGGATCATTTACAATGAAAATGAGAGAACTCTTCTAGAGATTTTGAAAAAAGGTGTCGCAAAGACCTGGTAAAGAGATCACAAGTCCAGCTAGAACAAAACTGGAAATTCATAAAATCCCAATCTACCACAGTGTCCTCAAAAGCAGACAAATTGATGCATCTCCTTGACAAGTTTCATCAGTTTCGTCTTAAATATTATAAACATTTATCTTTAATATTATTATTGTTTTTAGATGGCATCATTTGACTTAAGCAAAGCAGATTAAATCTAAGGCTCTGCAACCAGTGGAGAGAAATTAAACCATGTTACACAATAATGTAATTGTTTTGGAATAAGCAGAGATTTTGATAATCATCTGTCAATCAATTTGAAATTACCAAGAAATTTTTTTTCTAGAAGTTGGTAAATTCTATCAATTTCTTTGTCAAAAAGGATCATGTTCATAATGCCACAAGAACTTCCAAACTTGCCCAAGAACCTGAGGAGACAATCTGTTTTTCTAAGCTAGAAGTTCCCATAACCAGAATGGGAGACTTCAGAGGTCTAATGACAAGCATTTTACAAGGCACCACCATATGGTGCCTCAACCCATGCCTGTGCCCTGCACCACAAGTAGGTAAGTTTACATATTACTTTGTATCTTTCATCTTACTCAGATATTCCCAGGCAGGACTCTTAATAACTATAAACGACAGGCATGCTTATTATATGACCTACCAGTTCAGACAATCATTAAAGGAGAACTGAAGGCCAAAAGCAACAACTTTTCCAACACTTTTTTTTGGAAATTAGCCTAACATAAGTAAAGTTAAGTTTGTGGAGTTACTTCTTCTCGTTTCCTGTTTTCTGGGACAAAATTACGCTCGAAGTTGGGCTTTTCCCACTTTTTTGGCCTTTTCAGGGCACGCTCAAAAACTAAGTCGGGCGCCTGCTGTGAGGTATGATACAGGAAACAGAGATTTCATAATCAACAGAAACAAGGTAAACACAAGTGCTGCTGTGGATATTTTCTTTGTTGCTCTGCTGTTTCTTTGTGGACTCAGTATTCACAACAAACATCAGTCTAAACACTGCTTCTGACATGTCTTCCCCATATCATACATCATAAGCCGCAAAAATGACCGCTGACTCCTCCACTCTGAGCGGCAACGCTGATAGCCCAAAACTGGAATAACAAGTTTTTTTTTTAGGTGGAAGAGCGACGGATATAACAGGAAAAAAGTTGAAAACTTTATTGTGTATGGTCTAAAGTTTAAACAAAAAATCCTTCTTTTTACCTTTAGTTCTCCTTTAACAAAATAATAAAATAAAATAAAAGTAATAATATTAATAATAATTATTATTATTATTATTATTATTATTAAAACAATAAAAGAACTATTTCTAAAGCCCACCTTATTTACAATAACGAATACTTATTCATAAAAATAAAATCTGGAGCTTTGTTATTAAATATCTTTTTCTCTTTTAGAGTGTTAGGATGAAAATTCTATCAACAACATGTAGTTGAAAAAGGAATTCTGATTTCTGTTTTCTTGGTTTGCACGTAACATGCTGAAAAATACATCTTTCAAAAGTCCCCCAGTAGTTGATATGAAAATATCTTTTCGCTCTTTTCATGGTCCCATTGCTTGCATATTTTGTGTGTTATGTAAATTCCTTTCGAACCAAAAACACTTGGGACGAACCCACATTCATCTTCCGTAAAAGTTAAAAGTCCTAAAAGGTTTCTCATTTCCTTTTTTCTGCAGAAATACAATGTACATCCAACAAGAGAACAATTCTTAGGCTGTTAAGTAAAAACTCAAGTGAAGTTATGATCCTCGCCGTTATGAAAACAATTCTAGAAATTGCGTAGAAAAGCCTGAAAAATTCAGGACTTCAACAGGGTCTCAACCCATGACCTTGCGATACCAGTGTGACGCTCTAACCAACTGAGCCATGAAGCCAATGTCTTTGGAAGCTGGTCATTTGTGGATTCAAGTGTTCCCACGATGAATGAAGCAATGAACGAAATGATACATGAGCATTACTGATCATGTAAATGCTCGGGCATCTATGGTCAGAAACACAGATGGGCTCCTGCTATGATCTAGGATTCCAAAAGATTTATATCAAGAGACTGCAAAAGTATCTTACAAGCACCTTAAATCAGAAGCAGTGAACCGTTACACTGACATTACTTTGATAAATCTGACAGAAGAATGGAAGACCCAAGCAACTCACTGCACAGAACGTTGATCTTCGATCAGGCCAAGAGGAAGCCTGCGAGCAGCAAACAAAATTGTGCCCGCCAAAACCACAGAGATTACCATATGACAGAATAAAGTCCAAACTCCAAATGCGTTAAAAGGATTTATTTCATATTACCGTCACCCACATAAGACTTAACTCCTCAACAACATTCAAGCTTGAACGGTTTACAATACACTTCTGAGACGATTCCACACAATCCTGCTTTAGACTCTGTCCCAATTATTAACTTTACCGCGGTCCTATCACAGTTGTTAGATATCACAAACTTGTCACGTAACAATTCCTTTCACGGTTTCTAAATGAAAGGAAAAGTGTGGCTAGTATAATGCTTCGAATAACACACAAATGGTTCTCTGAAAACTGGCTTACAGAACACGCTTGAGCCTCTTCAGACACGGTAAAACTGTGAAGTCCGCCAAATAACAAAACAACATGGCAGGCAAACTCTCACATGGTCCTCGAACCGCGCGAAATTGGATACTAAGGACACAAGCTAAACCGCTGATCAAACTTGAATTCACAAAAATAATTTATGATAATGGCCTCTTCTCCGCCGAAATCAACTCACTTCCAGCCCAACCAAGCTTTAAACTAAGAAAAAATGTAATTAATTCAAGCTTACCTGTATAGAAGAAATAACTACATATGTTATACAACATGTAAAATCTAATGCCTCCTCGTGTATCCTAAATTAAACTCTCAACAATGAAGAAAACCTCAATTCATGGGTTTTTCCGTGCTCCCCGCAACTCAGTACCACTTCCCTCCACAGCGGGCTTAGAGAATCCAGCGGCCCTGCGAATGCATGAGAAATATGCTGCATCCGCATTCAATCCCCTGGCCTTCTTCTTCCATTGTAGGAGTTACCAGGAGTACCTATTGCATTCTTTCACTTTTTTTCTTCGGATTGCCACACCCACCATTACTCTGAGAAAAATCCACTTACCACCCAACTGAGTGTCCCAGTGTTTCGCTCCTGGTATCACACTTACAAACGGGCAACCCAGTCTACGCTCACGGAGCGTCTAGTTGAATTAGGCTTCTTAACTGTGTGTTATATGAGATGTTAAAATTTAATTCAAAAAATTTGAATAAGGACTTAAATAATTGGTTCATTATTGTTAACATGTAAAGTACAGTGTATCTCAACAGTCAGTTATGCTTGAACTTTCTGTGACAATAGTCCATTAGATTTCACAGCATATCCAATGGGCCATATTTCATTTTCATCTCATCTCTTGTTAAATGTGAAAAAGAGGATATAAAATGGGCACGGCCAGGGAAACAAATTTTATCTTCAAGTAAGTGCTGATGGTAATCTCTCACGAGTGACTGCAGTGACTGTCAGCACAAAACTTTAGATAAAATTTGTATCCCAGAGCGGCCAATTTTTGCAATGTTTTAATTTGTTTATTATGTAGATACTGATGAAATGTCCAAATTGACCATTAATATTATATCACACACAGTATGTGTGGAATCAAGGACTGGAAGTAGTCTTTGTTTATGTCTTTTCCCTTCTTAAGTCTACCATCTTCAGGTGATAAAGAGCTAATAATTATAAGCTACTTTTAGATATTAATATTTTGTATTATCATAATTAAACATGTGTGATCTTTTTACATGGTTGCAGTGTTGGGATAGCTGAACATGCGTATAATTGATGTTTTGACTGTTGAACAAAAATTACAAATTGAATTGCAAAGCAATTGTTATTTTTTGCCTGATACTTGTCAGTGGGAAAAGGTACATGTACCAAAGAACTGTGTTTCTTGTGGATACCAAAAGAACAGTGCATCTTTCCAATGGCTGAAAGGAATTCACCTGTGCCTTCTAATCCTTTGAGTTCTTCAACTTCTCCCAGTTTGAACTTACAGGGCATCATTTTACACTCCAACTCTAAACAGAGAACAGACGGGTGCATGAAACTAGCAGAATTGGCCATTCCTCTTCCGATTCCCTCTTTATTATTTCCTGCCTTGTTATCTGAGACATGCGGCCCCAGCAAAACAAAGACAAAGTCATGATGTCACACAAAACAAGTTTTTTTACAAATCACGCTCAAAGATGGGCTATGTTTAAGTCCAAAATATAATGCATTCACATGCACATAAAAAAGCTACATTGTATTTTGTGAGAGAATCACAAATCACAAGTAAATAAAGGATTAATTCAGCATGTGCTAGAATGAGGAACACCGGAACATCACGGAACATCCTGGAACACCAGAATATCATGGAGCACCCAAAATAATAAAGACCAACAAAAAAATAAATTATGTAAAATACAATTAAAAAAGGGCTTTGGTTTTCTGCTGACCACAACGTTGTTACAGATCGCCATCTTGGTAGTGCCTCCCAACATGGAGAGCGGTGAGTGAATTACAATTAATCAAGTCACAT
>NC_090892.1:66928102-66948102 GCF_036669925.1 Montipora capricornis | reverse complement strand
TGTATTAAGGGTGCATTCGATTCACCCTATTCTGGAATAAGAATACGTGGAGTGATGATTTAAAACGGTATGCTTGGTGTATCGAAGCAACAAGGCTAATAAAGATATGTTTAAAATAGCATTTTTAGCTGGTGTTTGGCAATTTTAATGTGAATCTCCATAAAAACAAAGGATTTATATCTTCTATTCCTTGTATTCCTATACCGGAATACAGTCAATTGAATGCACCCTGAGTGATGCAGTCTTCTTTGTTACTGATGTTACCAGCCCCGCTATCTGTGGACTACCCACCTCTTGCCAGCTCTACCTGTTGGAGGTACTATTTTCAATACACCTAGTAGGAAGTCTTTTCCGGCAATTGAGGGTAAAGTGCGTTGACCTTTAACTGTTATACCCTGACCGTTTTGAAGGAGCTGGAAAGTTAAAGGGTGAATACCACATTGTTACTGACCCTGTAGTTCATGCACCTCGGAAATGCCCAATACACATTAGGGATGATGTTAAGAAGGAACTTGATGATATGGTCAGTCAAGGAGTTATTAAATTGGTGATTGAACCCACTGTGGCCCACTCCCAAAAGTCACATGGGCACTGGCGTATTTGTCTTGACCTCAAAGATCTTCATCGCATACACCAACCCTTGAAGACGTCACTCACATGTTCAAAGAAGCTCAGTATTTTGGGTGCCAGTCATGGTTATTGGTTTGTAGTTCTCGATGAAGAGTCTTCCTACCTACAACTACCTAATAATAGCCCATTTGGCAAAATTCAGGTTTACCCTTCTTCGCTTGGGGCTCTGTGTTAGACAAGATATTTTTCAACAGAGGATGGGCTTCATCTTCGATAAGTGCTCTTGAAAAGTTGGTATTGTCGATGACATTGCAGTCCATGGCTCTACTGGATGCTGGTTGCATGGCAACCTGAGCGTGTTTATAACCTGGACACGTGCATGATTAAAGAAACAAAGATTACTGTAGAGTCGGTCATGTAATCCACATACGGGATAATTATGAGGAGAGCAGGAAAGTAGTAGTATTGCATTTGTATTTGTTGTGTTTTTAGCTAATCCAATTCCATTACTAGGGCTAACGCCCACATGGTTTACATGGTAGAAAACAGCCCTTCACATTACCCTACAATAGTTAATTCTGTTGGAACATTTTAAAGGACTTCTAAAGCAGTGGAAAGATGGTGACGACAGAATTAAGGATAAACTGAATAGATGGGAGTGTATAATAATATTAATGAAGACTTCTAGAGATGCAGGAGCCAGGGTGTTTTGGAACAGAAACATAGCCTGCTGTTATAACATTGTTCTAAAGGACTAGGGTCGGTTGCTGGAAGCTTGATTAGTGCTAACCGTTGGTTAAGAGGTATCAAAACCTATAGGTTTCCATGGTATTTTACCCTACCCGGGTTGCTCGAAGCATGGTTAGCACTAACGAGCCTTTCGAACAACCCGGGCCTGACCGTCAATATATTAATAAGTAGTATCCAGGAGCCTCCACTAGTGGAAACAGGCTCTTAGAAGGAAAGGGTATCCAAGGCTGGGAAATCATGTCAACCCAGCCACGAGCCCCCTTCTGGAAATGGAAGGGGAGAGTTAACACTAGTAGAGAATTCCCAATGTATTAACTGTCTCCTTTAATTTGTACCCTTGAGATACTCAATGGAATAATTTCTGGTGTTGTGGTACTATATATGGCAATTTTATGGTACTATAATTATGAAACCCTAATTATTGCTTAACAAAACCAAATGTGCCCACTATTGTGATTTAATAGGTAAACATAGAAACATGAAAGCTGTCCAAAACCACCCTATATTTCGTCTTTTAACTTGCTTATAATCAGCGACCCCCTTTTTTATTGTAGAATAGTAATAAGCAATTTGAGATAGAACTATCGGGAAAGTTTTAAAAAATTCTTGGGAGGTAATTTTTTAAGTAATTCAGAGCTACCTTAAATTTTTGAAAAATTAAAGTATCTCTGAATCACCTCCGATGAGGGTCATATTTTACCATAACATTGCTGTTACGTGATAGCATTGTAATGACAACCCTTCTAATAGGAAGGTCTCAAAAGTAGGGAAACTCAGTTCCAGTCACCTTAAGCATGCACACTTAAGAACTGCACGTAGAGGCAGGCAAAATAACATCAATTGAAAGCGGATCAATGAAAATTGAATGTAACCATAATGATACCTTTTCAGGTGCTGTAGATGGAAAAACCAATTATGCACTGTTATGTAGACTTCTGGCCAGCCTGGGCTCAAAAGTGTTGAGGGAAGTGTTTGACAGAAAAATTCCTCCGCAAGACCTTTACATTGCCTTGAAACGTGAGTCAGTGTACTCTAAGCTTCTGTCTCTTCAAAAACAAGAAATCCTCAGTCCAGAGCAGTGGTGTAAATTGTATCCAGTTAACCCCTCTTCAGTATTATCCACAGGCTTTGACCCTGATCTCCTGATCGTGCTTCTGAGAACAATCTGTAACCTGAGTCCCCCAGCCACTGGCTGGGATATACCTCCCAATTCACTTGACACCAGCTGTGAGTCTGACATCGTACGTTTAAAGTATCTCATGAATGCAGTATCAACCCATGCTGAAAAGGACTCTGTTAGTGATGCAGTGTTCTGTGAATACAAAGATGAGATTCAGAAAACACTGGTGAGATTGGGCGGAGATAAATATAAAGATGCCATTTGTGAAATGGAGAAACAAGAAATGGGTCCCTTAGACAAGGAACATTTTAAAGGACTTCTAAAGCAGTGGAAGGATGGTGACGACAGAATTAAGGATAAACTGAATAAATGGGAGTGTATAATGAAGACTTCTAGAGATACAGGTGCAGGTGGGTATTTTGGAACAGAAACATAGGCTGCTGTTATAACATTGCTTTTAAGGACTGACCATCAATATATTGATGAGTACTATCCAGGAGACTCCACTAGTGGCAACCGGCTCTTAGACGGAAAGGGTATTCAAGGTTGGGAAATTCTGTCAATCCAGCCACGAGACCTCTTCTGGAAATGGAAGGGTCGGTTAATGTTACGACAGAAATCCCAATGTATTAACTGTCTCCTTTAATTTGTACCCTTGAGATACTCAACAGGAATTACTCAATAATTTACTGGAATTATTTCTGGTATTATGGTACTAGATGAGGCATTGTAACGTTATGGTACTACGATAATTATGAAACTCTAATTATTGCTTAAAAATTTGTGCCCACTATTGTGATGTAATAGGTAAACATAGCTACATGAAAGCTCTCCAAAACCATCCTATATTTCGTCTTTTAACTTGCTTATACTCGGTGACCCCATTTTTTATTGTAGAACAGTAATTAGCAATCTGTGATAGAACTATCGGGAAAGTTTTAAAAAATTATTGGAAGCTAATTTTTTTTAGTAATTCAGAGCTACCGTAAATTTTTCAGAAATTTAAAGTAGCTCTGAATCAGCTCCCATGAGTTTCATATATTACCATAACATTGCTGTTATGTGATAGCATTGGAATGACAACCTTTCTAATAAGAACCTTGGTCTAAAATGTCGTGAAACTGAGTTCCAGCCACCTGAAGCACACTTAAGAACTGCTCATAGCGGCAGGCAAAATAACATCAATTGAAAGTGGATCAACAAAAATTGAATGTAACCATAATGATGCCTTTTCAGGTGCTGTAGATGGAAAAACCAATTATGCACTGTTATGTAGATTTCTGGCCAGCCTGGGCTCAAAAGTGTTGAGGGAAGTGTTTGACAGAAAAATTCCTCCACAAGACCTTTGCATTGCCTTGAAACGTGAGTCAGTGTACTCTAATCTTCTGTCTCTGCAAAAACAAGAAATCCTCAGTCCAGAGCAGTGGAGTAAATTGTATCCAGTTAACCCCTCTTCAGTATTATCCACAGGCTTTGACCCTGATCTCCTGATCGTGCTTCTGAGAACAATCTGTAACCTGAGTCCCCCAGCCACTGGCTGGGATATACCTCCCAATTCACTTGACACCAGCTGTGAGTCTGACATCGTACGTTTAAAGTATCTCATGAATGCAGTATCAACCCATGCTGAAAAGGACTCTGTTAGTGATGCAGTGTTCTGTGAATACAAAGATGAGATTCAGAAAACACTGGTAAGATTGGGCGGAGATGAATATAAAGATACCATTTGTGAAATGGAGAAACAAGAAATGAGTCCCTTAGACAAGGAACATTTTAAAGGACTTCTAAAGCAGTGGAAGGATGGTGACGACAGAATTAAGGATAAACTGAAAAAATGGGAGTGTTTAATGAAGACTTCGAGAGATGCAGTTGCAGGTGGGTATTTTGAAACAGAAACATATAGCCTGCTGTTTTAACATTGTTTTAAAGGACTGAGACCGTCAATATATTGATGAGTAGTATCCATGAGGCTCCACTATAGTGGCAACTGGCTCCTAGACGGAAAAGGCATCCAAGGTTGGGAAATCCTGTCAACCCAGCCACGAGCCCCGTTCTGGAAATGGAAGGGTCACTTAACGCCAGTAGAGAAGTCTCAATGTATGAACTGTCTCCTTTAATTTGTACCCTTGAGATACTCAACAGGAATTACTCAATACTTCACTGTAATTGTTCCTGGTGAGTTTAAAGTTGCCAAGGTCTGCCAAAGTAATTCATTTTCTTTGCCAGAAGGTTTTCTCCGTAAACTAATGTAATCCTCCGATCTCTCTCTTTGTGTGTTTACTTAAAAACCTTATTAATTTTGTGAATGCTAATCTCCTTTTTAGAAAATATTCTAGTATGCCACCTGATCTGGGCCTAGATGTAAGTCCTCCACATCACAAAATTGTAGAAGGCAGTAAAAAGGAATGCACTCGATCTGATCAAAGCCTTTGATACTTTGAATCATGCAGCTTATTTTATGGAACGGCAGCTCGGTCAGTTGAACACTGGGCTCATGCGGGAGGTCGTGAGTTCGACTCCGAATGGACCAACACTCAGGGTCTTAAAATAACTGATAAGGAAGGGCTGCCTTGGTAATTTCAGCTACAAATGGTTAGACGTTCAAGTCTTCTGGGATAAGGACTTTAAACCGTAGGCCCCATCTCACGAATATCTTACATGTTCTCTGTGGGACCTTAAAGAACCCACACACTATAATTTCGAGAAGAGTAGGGGATGAAGTTCTCGATGTTGTGGCTGTCCTTTGTGAGTGTTTGGTGTAATGTCTGTAAAAATCCTTGTAGTATATGCTGCCACCTAAGCAAAAACAGCCATAAGTCAAAAGGACTGCCGAGTGCTGGGACATGTAAATGTAAATGTAAAATTTACAAAAGTAACATTATTGGAGTTTTGGTTTGAAATTGGTTTTTATAAAATGGTTAGGATAGTACTCGCACTCTCATTGGTCATTAGCAGTGTTTAGATGAGAGTATGTAAACACGACTGTAACATCACACGAATTTTGATTGGTTATGTGTTGTCAGACGCGCGTTTTGATTACCTGTTACCTATCCTCCGCGTGCCAGGGGGCACATAGGGCCTCCACAGAAGCTTTCCATCTCTGTCTGTCTACCGCAACGCCCCGCACCTCGTCCCACGAACCCCATCCTCTTTCTTTCATCTCCCTCTCTACGGACCTTCTCCACGTTGTCTTTGGTCTCCCCCTCTTTCTTTTTCCCTCCGGCCTCCAATTTAACGCCGTCCTTGTATCGCTCGCTCTGTCCTGCCTTAGAATGTGGCCAATGAACGTCCATCTTCTTCTCTTTACTTCCTGACTCACTGGTGACATTTCCGCCCTGGCTAGTAACTCTTTGGTGGTGATGTGATTTTGCCAACGTATGCTGTGAATCTTCCGGAGGCATTTGTTTTGAAACACGTTGAGAACGTGTTCATCGCTCTTGGTCATTTTCCAGGTCTTACATCCATACATCAAGACTGGCAAGACGAGGGTCTTGTGCAGCTTCATCTTCGTTCTCTTTAAGATGCTCTTGGAGTTCCAGATCTTAATTAGCCTAATATATGTCCCTCTTGCCTTTGAAAGTCTGTTCTGTAAGTCCTCCATCCCACCTCCTTCTTTATTGACTTTGGCGTCAAGATAGGTAAACTCCTCTACTTCTTTGATGTTTTTACCCACTATGCTGATAGGTGCTTGATTCTTCGCATTGATTCGTATGACGTTGGTCTTGTCAAGGTTTATTTTTTAGGCCTACCCTTTTGGCTTCCCTGTCCATTCTTGAGATTTTCTCTTGCATTTGATATCTTGACGAGGATAGTAATCCTACGTCATCTGCAAAACCTAGGTCATCCAGTTTTGTTGTTAGTCTCCATCTTATGCCGTTCTCCCCCTTGCCAACAGTTCTTCTCATTATCCAGTCCATCACTGTAAGAAAGAAGAATCCAGACATGTTGCAGCCTTGTTTTACACCGGTCTTAATATTGAACCATTCACCTCTCTCTCCTTGGTTCTCTACAGCACATTGGAAATCCGCATAAAACAGCTGTATTATCCTTATGATCTTCTGGGGGATGCCGTACTTCCGCATGATAATCCATAGGCTGTCCCGGTGTACCGAGTCGAAAGCTTTCTCAAAATCTATAAAGTTCACATATATAGTTGCTTGCCACTCGTTTGCTTGCTCTATGATATTCCTCAGAATGAAGACTTGCTCTGTTGTTCCTCTCCCTTGCCTATAACCAGCTTGCTCCTGCCTGAGTCTTTTGTCTGCTCCACTTCTCACTCTGTCAATAACAATACGACCTAGAATTTTTTCAACTATGGACAATAGAGTTATGCCTCTTGAGTTTTTACTCTCCTTTAGGTTACCCTTCTTTGGTAATTTGATTATCAACCCTTTCCTCCAAGCCTCCGGAATAACCTCGAACTTCCATATCTTCAACAACAGCTCGGGTATCTTTATTGCTGAGAATTCTATGTCCGTCTTCAGTAGGTCGGCGGTGATGTTATCAATGCCGGGTGCTTTCCCACTTTTCAATTTTCTAACTGCCTCCTGTACTTCGCCTAGTGTTGGCTCAGTGTCTGCAATCTCTTCTATTGCTTCCTGGAAATCGAGCTCTTCTTCGTCATCATCCATGATGGCTATTGGATTTTGTGGTGGTTCTCTGTTCAGTACCTCTTTGAAGTGTTCCGTCCATCGGTCTTGTATATCTTTTTTGTTGCCGAGGAGGTTTCCGTGCTTGTCCATCACCGAAGTGCTTTGACGAGTCTGGCTGCCATTGCTAAGTGTCTTTGTTAGCACGTACAGTGTTTTCATGTGTTGGCTTCGTGCAGCCTCTTCAGCTTGGCTAGCGATGTTGTTCAGCCACTTCCTTTTATCAGACTTGATGCTCCTTTTCACCTCCTTGTTCTTCTCAGCATATTTAGCTCTTAGTTGATTCTTCATCCTTTCTGAATGAGTGCTTAAAATCTTCTTGTTGATGGCATCCCGTTGATCTACTAGCTGCCATGACTCTCCGCTTATCTAAGGTTTCTTCTTCTTCCTCGGTTTACCTAAAACAGTATCGGCTACTTCGGTATACGCTTTCCTCATGACCTCAAAATCTTTCTCCACCTCGTGTTGATCTTCTAAATCTCCGCCTTCTTGTTGTAAAACCTGGTACCTATTCCTTAGGGTAATCTTGAATTCTTTCAGGGTATCTTTTGATTGGCTGGAACGAAATACGAGTGTGCATCAAGAAAATCTGTTTCAATCAAGAAGTTAAAAAAAAAACCAGCATTTTCCTTCATTTGTTAAATTATTTTTGAGAAATATTTTACAACAGCAATAGAGGATTTTTCCCGTGTTTACATAGCCTCATCTAAACACCTAGGGAATTTGGGAGAATTCTCGACAGTTGTGCAATTCCTTGACTGCGTCTCGGGTTTGCATAAATGTCTCGATTTATTCCAACTTCCCCGAGCGTTTAGATCACGCAATATAAACACGGAAAACGTCCTCTATTGCTTAAACATCACACCTAACTGACTGAGCACAGTTTATTGCAGATTGTTTTTTTCAGTGAAACGTACAGCCTGTGGAGCGCCTGGCAATGCTTTTTTCTTAGACTGACATATTTTATCTTTTAATGTACAAGCCGACGGTGCCCCAGTTTACCCCCCTCTTTCCATGAGTGCTCCGTTTTAAGGGTATTTAAAGCTACTTAGGCTGCACTGAGCTAAGCTTAGGCTACACTGAGCTAAGCTTTATATCCCTTTATACAGGACCTTTAGTGGTCAACGCACATTTGCCTATAGAGCAGTTTCTCTATGGAACCCCTTTGACGAAGGTTTACAATCTTCCACCTCAGTCAAGGCCTTCAAGTGTTCTCTGAAAACCAGCATGCTTAATGAAAGAGACAATTTGTAGATGATTAGGCGTTAATTCGTAGATATGTAGATATTAGTATATTTTATTGTTTTTGGACTGATATTAGTATTAGTATTCATATTGTAAATAGTTACTGAAAAGCCTGGCAAGTAGTAATTATTTAAGTCATCATGTCGTCAAAGAAGTCGAAACAAGGACGTGAGATCCGGGGATCGAACTCAAGACCTCTTGCACCAAGGCAAGGCCAGGCCAGGCTTTCTTTCCCACTGAGCTTGAGGCGCCTGTGGTTTTTATTTTGTGGAAACACTGACCAGTTAATGCTCGTACCTTGTTGCATTTCTTGAAGGTTTATGCTAGTGTCCTACGTCAGAGGCATGCTTTGTGTGAGAATCAAAACTTGTTCTTCACATTTGTATCTTGTGTATGTGTGTTGTAACAATTTATGCTCATTAAGTGTTCTCCAAAAATAATCATTTACATAACGTTTTTGATATTTTTTGTTCATTCCTCTCCCCTTGTCCAAAAAAAGTGTTACTCTTAAAGGCGCTGTTAAACTGTGCAATTTTTCGTACAACTTGTCTTGTAAAGCCATTGCGAAACAAGTTGCACGAAACATTGCGCGATGTAACATACCTTGCAACGGGGTAAAAACGATGCAGAAAGTAAAACTGAGTTCTACTTTCCGCAACGGCTCTTGTAACGTTGCAAAGACATTTTCAAGCTTTGCGCAGCGTAGTATCTGTCCTGCAACTTGTGTCGCAACGGTTTGCAGCACCAGCAAAAGAAATTCATGTGATCATCGAAAACGAGACAAGTTGCAAGAAACGTTACTCAGTGTAACACCCGTCAAGTAATGTGTTTTGCAGTGTTAGAACTTTCCTCGAAACAAAATTGCAAGGAAAGTTGCTAGGAATATTGCACTGTGTAACAGCGCCAAAGGTTTCTGATCCATCTTTGACACACTTTTCCAACCTCTGATTAGTAAATGTAAACATTTTACAAGACTATGTTAAAAGAGCAGCTGCTATCTTTTGAAAACCCAAACAAAGTTTGGAATATTTACTAGAACATATTTTTGGTGTTAAAGTTTGGAATTCACCAGATTTCTGTGGTAAACAATTATAAAAAACTACTCTCAATATAAAATCAGTGATTTCTCCTCTGCTCTGTTTAACATTTCTACTGTTTTATACTGAACCACTGGGTCGCTTTTCTCTTTGTTGTGTAATGTCTGTGATTTTTAGCACTTGTTTCGAATTGGTATCTAGTAGCCTAATAAGTTTTTACCTTTTACCTAATCAAATTCCATATTTACATGTATCTTGATATTTTTTTCGGTCAATGTTTTACTTCTATAAAGGCTTTTATTTTTTAGCTCATTTCTGGATAGTAGTATATTTTTCTTTGAAATAAATAGTATTAGTAAAATTGCTGTTGTTGTTTTTGTTGTTAACCTAATGGTAGATTGTGTTGATTATTCTACGATAGATCCTGTACAACCAGAAGCAAGTTGTGCCAATGTTGTGTCAGCAGCTGGCAGAAGCAGCACGCATAGTCTTCATGAGCATGGTAATTTATTCAGTGGTAAGTAGGTGTCTCCAAGTTGCTTAAGATGAATGAGTTATACCCCCATTATGGTTTAAAAAATATACAATGAGTGGGAGGGTTTCATGAAGACTTGTTGAGATAGAGGTGCATTTTTGGGAGCGGATAGTTGGCTTGTTGTCACATCCTCATTGCCATTCAGTTTCAGTTCAGTTTCAGTTTATTTGTTTTGCCATTTTACACATACCACATATTATGCAAAATAAAATGAGGCAAGGAGACACAAAAAAAGCAGTGCTTATAAACATGTGCCTCCCCATGATAAATACAAATTACTAGAGATTTGTAAAGGCTAGTGGCAATTACTTTGATTAAAGATTAAAGATAACTTAGAACAACAGTACTGAACTTGTTAATTTATGAAACGCTACTTCCACCAGCAAAAAAATATAGAATCAAGGAGATCTCTGAAAATGTTGGATAAATAGTCGAATGAGAAAGAAAATGGCACTAGGTGTGCTTTTCTCATTGCATAAATTTTGTTTTCTTTATATAGTTCCTTGTAGCATTACGTTTGGTAATGCAAAGGACCCGGCATCACTAATTCTTGTTCATTTTGCTCGGTTAATATTAAATTTAAATTGCCCAACTGAAGATGTCACCGATTATTTTCACATTAAATACATGTTCGGTCCCACCATTTTTTCCTTTGTTGTTTTTTTCAGAGATCGCAGATTGTGAATCAGACATCAAATTCTTTTCCGGGCGCCACGATCCAGATACAAGACATTGGCTGTTTGATGATTTTAATAAGTGGTTCAGTGATCCTGGTGACTCCAGAGCTTATGTTCTCCTGGGTGATGCAGGAGTCGGCAAGAGTGTGATTGCTGGAGCCTTGGCGAAGCGGATGAAGGAGTCTGGGAATCTCGGTGCTGCCTACTTTTGCCGTCACAACGATGGCACGAGAAATGACCCCAGGTATCTTCTGGGGACTGTGGCGAGTCAACTCTGTAAATGTAACAGTCACTACAACAATATTTTGGGTGGGGTAGATGGTGTAAGCACAATGCTACACAATGATAAATTAGGTGTTCAGGAACTTTTTACAAAACTGTTAGAGGAACCATTAGCTAAGTGCACGCATTTAGCAGAGCGAAAATTAGTTATTATTGACGCCCTAGATGAGACAGAGTACGAGTCCAGGGAAGATTTCCTTTGCCTTATAAAGGAACGTTTCCCGCGTCTTCCACAATGGATTGTGTTCTTTATCACCAGTCGCCCTGAAGACACAATACGGGGAAGATTGGAGAGATACAATCCTTGTGTTAGGATTTGCGCGGGCGATAGTGAACAGCATTATATTTATCAGCAGCACGAGGGAGATATTCGACGATTTCTTCAGAATGGTGTCGATTTTTCGCTTCTCCCGTTCACCGTGGAAGAGATCACAAAATCTTGTAATGGATTGTTCTTACATGCATTTTACCTCAAGAAAAAACTCAACGATCTGGCAAAAACAGGGAAGATAGAGCATTACACGGCGAGTGAACTTCTTGTCGACGATCTTGAAGATTTCTTTCGAGACAATTTTCAACGAGTGTTTAGTAAAGTAGGTGACTGTAAAGATGTCTACGATAAGTTAATTGGTTGTGTTTTAGCTGCCCCATCTCCACTTCCTGTCTCCTTTATTCCCTTTGTTCTGCAACAGGGAACATCAAGTCTTGATGAGCAGAAAGTAATTGATGCCGTTATGCAATTTGCTGTGAATCAAATTTCCAATGATACCGTCACCTTTCTACACGAACGGATTTCGACTTGGTTAACGAAAAATCCAAAGAAGAGAGACTACCAAAGAAAGACCAAAAGAAAAGATTGTCCTCACTTGTTGATAGACAAGACAAAGGCAGAAGAGTACCTGGCAAGAGTTTTTGAGGAAATACTTTCTGATATAGTCGACAAGCTGTCCCCAGCATCGTCATGTATAGATGAGAATTTGCAGGACTACGCTTTTCGCTTTGCCATTTGTTTTTTGTGTCAGTATGGTGACCAGAAATCAGTAGGAATTGTTTTTAGGTGTTTGACAAGTTTCAATTTCTTGGAGGAAAGAATCAAAAGTGAAAAAATTGGTATCTACCACCTGCTAAAAGATTTGAAGCTTGCTTCATGCTGCCCCGCATTCAAGGACTTACACAAGAAGAATATTCTTCATGAGATCTCCAACGCTCTTGAAAGCAATGTTCATATTCTTTTGGAAGCGCCTCATCTTTTAATTTCCTGTCTTCGAAATGGATCAAAAGTCTTGGAAGAAGCCGGTCTAATTCCCCAACTGTCGGGTCCATGGTTAGAGTTGAGTGCTTTTGACGTGGAAAGCACTAATTGTCTCTCAGGCTTTAACGTTTTCGCGACAGCTCATTTCGATGAAAGGACGATAGCGGCCTCAAATGGTCGCTCTATTGTTTTTGTTGATGCATCTCGTTTAACGATAGTGAGTGGTCCTTTTGTGGTAATCGAAAATACAATCGACAAAATTAGGCATTTGGAGTTCACACCTGATGGTAAGTGGGTGTTTTTCGGTAGACTGGACAAATGGTTTTCGGTTGAGCGCAAAAGTGTCGAAGACTTTTCCCAGTTCTCTGGAAATGTAGTGATGTATGAGTGGAGCACTTTCACTCCTGACGATCAGTACATTGTCGTGAAAAGGCCTACTCGTAGGATTGTCACTTTTCCGCAGCGTAGTATTCACTGCGTATCCGAGCTATTTGCTCTTTGGGCCTTACGAGAAATTCTCCACAGTAGAAGTGAAAATGACACTGTTCTGTTGCCATCCATTAATGGTGATTCCAGAAGATTAGCCGAACCATGTCAAACCACTGAGTCAGTTCGCGGACGCTTCGCCGGAAGATTGCTAGACTACCTTGAAGCACCAGAGTTGTATCACTGGCCTTCAGTGCATTTTGAGCGGTTAATCTTGTGTTCTCACGGTACAGCTTTTTGTAGAGAACTCAGAGAATTACTATGGCTGTCAAATCGGGATACATCCTTGAAAGCAGTTCGTCGACTGATTGTTAAACTTTATCGTGATATATTTGATTTCCAGGTTTGGAATGTACGCACTGGAAGACCTTTGTTGGACGATGTCTTTTCGTCCAGTGTTCAGTTAAACGAATTCACTTATTTTTGGCACGTTAGCCTCAACAGACATGTGAAGGGATGTTTCGGCATCATCGCTAAAGACCCTTCAATCAGTAACATAGCTGTGGCAAATGCTGTTGACGTTCAAGGGCTGATGGGGAAGCTCAAGGAAGGGCACCTAGACAAGCAGGAGGTTATTAAGCGACAGGCGCCATGGCTAGCGAGAATATTAGTGTCATTTTCTCCTAAGAGGTCTCTTGCTTTTCTAAAACAAGTGTTTGATTCCGTGAATTTCTTTTGCGTTTTACCCTGCAAGAATTGGCTTATCCTGAGCTTTCCTAACGAAAGCAACATTTTACGTGTGTACTCTTTATCGGAAGGAAATGAGGAACAGCATTTTCTTGATGCTAACTGTATCCTGAGAAATCTTGGTGAGCCGTTTGTTGACTTCACGTTTACGAATGATGACAGCTACTTCATATATAGCACTTCATCAGGGTCACTACACGCTTTATGTCTTGAAACAGGTACAATTTTGAAAAGCGTTTCGGGAGCAAACCTTTTTACTGCACTGATGAAAAGCAGTTTTGTTATTGGTTTCAAAGTACCAGAGGCGAGAGAAAAGAAACCTTTTTGACCGACTTTTTGAGTCCATTGAGATTTGTGGCATCGACGTTTGTACTAAAAGTCCATCCAAGTGAACCTTCGTCGCTTTGTTCTCCACGTTGGGACTCGCTTATGATCAGTTTGATTTTTACTCACGAAACCATATCATTCGTATTGCGGTGTTTACTGGATGATTATCGTAAACAGAGGCTTGATAATTTTGTGATGTCTCCGGATGGAAAGTTAATTGCCATTCACAGAGGGAATAAGATAGAATTGTTTCGTTCTCTGCTTGCCTTTTACGATTCAAAGCGTTTTACAGTCTACGAACACAAATCGTCGTTCACGGCTGCACTTGCATTTTCAGCTGACTCTAAATGGTTCCTTTTTTGTGTCCAGGATGGAGTGAACGATCCACATCTCCACGAATGGGATGTTGAGAAAGGTGTGCTAATCTCGTTCAAATTCCCCGTGTTATGTCCACCGACGGTTGAATGCTGTTGCCTTTCGTCGGACAAAGCAAGGTTAATCTTGTGCGGTGACAATGAAGTTGAGATTTGGGAGTACAAGAACTCTCCCTACCGTTTACTAGCAAGAGCCGGCGTCACTTCATTTTACAGCACATTTAAGTTCAGTCAGTGTACCCTTTCGGTGGACAATAACCTGCTCGCTTGCTGCATTGGGAACAATGTTGTTCTCTTCAGCAGTGTTCGGGACTCTGCGAAAACTTCTCCATCCAAAGAAATTCTTCGCGGTCATCTGGCAAGAACTGTGTTTAGTAAGTTTTTGAAAGTAAATCGTTATCTCTTAACGTACGACATTGATGGGTTGGTGTTTTTGTGGGAACTGGCTAGAACAAAAGCTGTCGCATTTGCAAGGATAACACAAGGCCAGGAGAGCATTGTATGTCTGCTTATGTCTCCGAAAGAGGACACTGCAGTTTGCTTGTTATCCTCAGGTCGAGTTTGCGTCATTAAACTCTGGAAAATGGAAGATGAGCCCCTTTGGATGCCACCAATGGAAGACACAGTGAGCTCATCCGAGATAAGTCGACAAACTGTACGGGAATTGGTATCAAAATCTGAGATTTCACCTGAAACCTCTCGTGATGAGGATTTTAGCTTATCACAGTGGGAAGAGGATATGTACTATGTTTATGATGATGAGGATGAGGATGACGATGATGATGATGATGAGGGCGATGACGATGACGATGATGATGATGATGATGATGATGATGATGATGATGAGGAAGTTGACAAATATGATTGATAAGTTACCACTTCTGAAGTAAATGAGAATTCTCCATTTATGAAACAAGTTTTTCTTCACGACTTTTCCACGAGTCTCCAAAGTTACGGCCGAGTGCAATTTTCGTCATTTTTGCCAGTCAATTATCTTTATTTTTACATGTTAGTTTTCATATATTTGGTATTTTTGTTTTCAGCGATTTGCACCACACTGGAGCTGCTAAGTTTATATCTTGCAATCCTCAGTTCGTATTGTGTCTGATGCAAGGCGACAATCATTTTTCCTTTTGTTTGCAACTTTTAACATTTTTGTAGGAGTGAGGTATTCCGCTACTGTCTTCAAATGAATTGAATTGAAAAGATTCCTCAAAAGATTCAAAATATTGTACTTCCTCGTGCAATGGAGTCACCTGCTTGTGAGGAACAAAATATTTTTGATACAAGTATAAAAGGCAAACAGTTTGTCAATGGGGAAATTGAGTCATTAACAGAACTTTACAGTCACTATATGCCAAAGACAAACAACTGTATTCGTCATCACCCGTGGACTTGAACTCTGTGACATCACCCGTAGTCGGGATTAGAATTGCATGATAATTGCACTGAAAATAGTGAGTAATGCAACGTTAACCCGATGTTTCAGTGGCGACCAAACAAACAAAACAAGGGCGCTTCGTGAAGTAATCAGAAAGGTCTCTAATGATTACAATTACGCAGGAAATAAAACGATCCTTGATCTGCTAGGATTTTCCATCCTTCTGGTCAAGAAAGGGTAGGCACCAGTTGATGGGAACCTCAAAAACGTCGCAACCAGCTGAATTCAGCTGGAATTTTTGCTCTTGTTGCTGTCCTACCTTTCTCCACAAAGGGAGTGTTAGCAATCTAAAGAATTGTTTCTTGGTCGCAAATGACTGTTTGAATTTTATCCCTTACGATTTTGAGCATGTTAAGTCCTTGTTTAATGCATTGAATTGGTCTCGCCGAAAATACGATTGGCTTTCATTCCGGACAGCCACGTGCATGTCACGTGATTTCATGCGAATCTAACTCTTGCCTCTGAATTCTCCTGCAGGTCATTGCATTCAAAACCATTCCAAAACAAGTTCAGTTACATTTTTGGGTATCAGTTTTCAGAATTTGGTAATTTTTGCATTTAAGTAAGTTCATATAGAAGAAAGAGTTATCACCGCCTAAGAAAAAGAATTGTAGAAAATAGGTAGGTTTTGTAGAATGTGTTAGATTCATAGTATTATGAATAAGAAGTTATTTTTAATACTATTCCCGGGATGCGGATGGTTTTGTTGTATTTGCTATCTCATTTCCAAGTATTCGTAAACAAAGAGACACATCTCGGACTTCCCGCTTACAAGTTAAGCTATTGCTTGGGAGAATAGATACTTCAGGCTTAGATAAAACTATGTTAAAATACCTTTTCAGACCGTAGAAAAATTGAAACGTTGGATGAAACTGTTACAAACTATTTTAGGTGTTTAATAAGTGGCGCTGTTTTCAGCCGAGTGGAGTACAACCATAACCAAGTTAGTCAAAGCACACGCAGAAAATCAAATGACTCTTGCTTTACATACAGCCAGTACTAGTCCTTAGTTCAGGAAAAACCCTGCTTGTTCAGTTACAGGTTTCTTTCTTAAAAAGTGGTGCAGGATAACTGATCACCAAGGGCTGATTTTCACTAGCATAAGCACAGGCAGTATCTTCAAACTGCGAAGAGTCGCGAACCTTGTTACCTTATTTAGTTAGATCTTCGTAAGATTAACGACAGATCATTAGCATCGCATTTACGGCAAACATCGGGCTAAAACTAGAGATAAACAAAAAAATCAAGAATCTTGTTTCGTTTACTCTCATTTCTTGCCTCCTATCTGCAGATATCAGGCAACTTTTCAATGGAGAAAGACGACTATTAAAGAATCGGACAAGAAAATTTTCCAGCTTTCATTAAAGAAAAAAAAAAACAGCAGCCAAGCTGCCGTTTCCCGTTTCACGTAAACGCAATGCTAACTGTCTTTTTATGTCTGCTAATGTAGGCCTGTGTGTAACGCGAAAGCAGCGGGGAGCGCGAGATTTATGTGAACGGCACACATCAGGATACTGCTTGTCATGAAGGATGGATAATTATCTCATTTTCACTTGTCGTCCTCTGAGGAGAACTGAGTTACTGGATATCATATGACAACAAGAAAGAAATGAACTACAATCAAACAAGTTTCTTTGATTTCTGGAAAAACTGGCTTCAACGCTTTCAGTGCCTGACGTTTCCCGTTTTCCGGAAAAGCGATGTTGCCGGAATCTCTCTAGTTAATCGATTGCCAATCATTATTAGCCACTCTCTATGGCAATTAGAATTTGCTAGGAAGTATATATATATACTTGTATTTACTAAGGTTATACAAGGGATAAATGCATGGCCCTTTAGTTGTATCAAGCATTTCATAATAAAATCTTGATTGTAAAGCTTGTCCTGCCTGGTGTTAGTTTTCATTTGATAGCCAGCGCAAATCCCTAGAGCAATTGGCCCCGCAGGCCAAAACCCGAGGAGGCAACCTAGAAGTCCCCGCGTAAAAAGGGTAAATGTATAAATATTATTGGTAGGTACTGCAGGGGGAATCAATCTCGATTTGCTCAACCGGGTGCGCAAGGTGGTATTGGTATTGCTTAAACGGGCGCTCAAGTGCTATTGGTATTTTTCTACACGACCAAGGTGTTTTAGGAGTCACGAAGTAAAAAAATTGGCAAAGAGAACCAAAAGTGCTGTTCGGGTTAGCGACTGAAAAATCAAACATTGAACCAGATCTGATGGAAATCGAGTTACCTGGCTCAGAACTTGATTATCAGAAACAGAAGCGAAAATTTGTCAGACGCCAATCGGAAACAGGGGCGACATGTTCAGCATAAATTTAAAGGTATCAAAAGGGCCTTTCATAATATCTTAGGAGGGGGCAGTTGTAGTGAAAACTATTACTAGTTTATATTTAGTTAGGGCCTGTTCACGTGGAGGTGGGGGACCCCGGAGGTATATGAGGTACCCCGCCTCGGTGGGGTAACCAATCTCTCCATACAATTTCTCTTGTATGATGCTGAAGGTTTGGTACCCCGTTTGACTGGGGTGATTTATCTTTAGATTAAACATTCCGCTAAAGCATTTGGAATCCTCAGCCCAGCCCCGTGGGACTATAAAATATTGTATGTGAAGGCTTGCTTTATTTGACCACGGGTAGGCGGGGTACCTCACCTACCTGGGGTCCCTCACCTCCATGTGAACAGGCCCTTACACACTGAGTGACCCTTGGGAATTCCATCGACAAGAACTGTTATAGCAGCGGCAACCCCACAAGAAAATATCGCTGGCGAGGCTCTTGCAAAACTGTCGAAAGCCACAGTTACTTCTTCGCGTAACGCTAAGGTGAAGAGAATTCGGTTGCTGATACGTACAAGGACTTAAGGAACTTATCAAGACAGTTTTTAGCAGCTGCAAAGTCGTATTTTTGCCAAACGTTGATGTACTGAGCGAACAACGAGATGACGCTTAATTTCTCCGGCGATTGAGGTCGTTTGTATTGCTCCCAATTTCTCATCTACATTTATGGCTGAACAACTTACTTTTATTGTAAACTTCATCCTCTTTGAATTCTCGCGAAACTCCACCATTTTGGAGGCGGGAGAGAGGCATGTGACGCTGACTGGCGGAAATGCAGCTGTTTTCAAACTTTTGGAATTCCTCGGCTGAGATTGGCGCACGAAATCTTCGGTTTCCGAGAAACAACCAAGACTCCTGATAATACAAACGAGTGGGACTCAAAAGTAGTAAACCAAGTCCAACAACATTTGCGTTCATATCCGTCTCTTCTGTTTCAAAGATTGACGTGTAAATAAGGTATCCCTTCACTATAATCAAAAATCTGCTTGGAGCGTTTTTGATCCTATTTCTTCCATTCCTCAACAACAATAAATGATCTGGTCACATGCAGCTACGCAAAGCCAGTGGAGTTGCAACGGCCAAAAGTTAGTACTTACGGCCTTCGCTTAATTCACTATGACATTCATCCGAATTTGCAGTAAGCTTTGAAATTGACTGGGTTAGGAATATCTCGGTCTCCTTCCAAGCAGCTTTCCGGCACAATTATTCCAAACTACAATTACTTGACTATCCCAAATGACTGTAAAAGCAATATACAAATTGATACCTGCCTTGACAAACAGCTTTTGATGGCGTTTTTCACATGTACATGGGTCACCAACTGGCAACTGTTAGGTTCAAAACGGGATGTATCGTTCACCACCACAGAAAAAAGGACAGGTCCCAGCACTGTACCCTGTGGAACCCCGCGATTGATGTCTAAGAATTCAGGTATATTATCATCTACTGCAACCCTTTGTTTTCTATTAGCAAATCTGTTAACCAGTTTATAACATATGGGTTGATTTCAAGATCTTTAACCTTATTGCAGACAATTCAATGTGAAACAGTGTCGAATGATTTAGTAAAGTCAAATGAGAAAACTATAACACCGTTAGATTTCTTATCCAAGGAGTTCAACCAGTAATGCTGACATTTGATCAACGCCAAGGTACTGTTACAGTTCTTTTTGTAGGCAAACGTTGGTTGATTTTGTTATATCTCCTGAATATTAATGTACCTGTACGCCGTTCGCTATATGTTGCCTACTGAAGTTAGTCAAGAGCTCATCAAGGGGAACCTCTATTTCCCATACTTTGGCCAGGAGTCAACCCTTCCCCGAGTACATTTATTTATAGAACGCCTCCCTTGGGAGATTCAGCAAGCCTACTGTTGTTAAAGCCAATCGCAACAAAGCTATCTCATTGCCAAGTTTGAGTTTACACTGAGCGTACACTTTTCGATCCTACTTCTCACGCTTTTACCCCAATACACTACACAGTTTTACAAAACGACCGACACATATAAGTTTCCATATAGGGTCCCATACAAGCAGCACGAGAACGACAAGAAGAGATTGTATACGCGAAGAGTGATGGACGTGGAACAGGGAACATTTACACCGTTAGTATTTACAACAACAGGAGGCATGGGAGAAGAGTGCAAGAGATACCATAACAGGTTGGCAGAGATAGTCGCAGCGAAGAAAGGAGAGGACTATGCCACCACCGTCTCTTGGATACGTTCTT